>NC_064923.1:313738457-314038675 GCF_023897955.1 Schistocerca gregaria | reverse complement strand
TTCTATAACTCTGTCAAAATTTCATTTGTTTGAGCAACTGTGGATCTTCTCTAGAGAAACTGTTGATGGAAGTCAACTGGAGAGATATTCAACAAGTTAATTGTGGAAAATTCTGCCCCACTCATGTTCAATTATATCCACACATCTCTTTATCATAAGTAATTATTTCATTTGCCACATAATGTAGTAGGGAAGTTGTGATTGTACAATGAAAATTAATCAGAGAGGGGGAGAGAGAGAGAGCACCATCCCAAATTGTTGCTGGCAGAAATAAATTTCAGCAACATCCAAAAACTGTAACAAAAGCTACATAGAAGTGTTGAATGAATCTGAATGAAGTTGTATTATGATAAAGGAAATTCCATGATGCAAACCACTCACTTATAGGTTTTGGAAGTGTGGCACACTAACACATATAACAGTATGCACATATTAACTAGCTTCTAAGCTACAGCTCTGGTGTTGATAAACAACAGTCTCATGGTCACAGCCATAGAGAGGCATAAACACACCCATCTCTTGCTACTGTGAGATTGACTGTTTGTGAGTGGTTGCATAGCTTGATGGCTGTTGGCAACTAAGAGGTTGTAAAATAAGTGGGGTGTGGGCATGTCAAATCAGCAGAAGTGTGGAACACAGAAGTTTCTCAGTGTTAATAACTAAATGGTGGGGATAGAGCATCATAGGTTATAAGAGGTGAGAAGGGTGAAAGGAATAGCAAGGATGTGTGTGTGTGTGTGTGTGTGTGTGTGTGTGTGTGTGTGTGTGTGTGTGTGTGAGAGAGAGAGAGAGAGAGAGAGAGAGAGAGAGAGAGAGAGGAGAGTGGAGGGGGGGGGGGGGAGAAGAAGGGGGGAGCAGACAGATGGACAGAGAAAGGTTGGCTGAGGGCAATATAAATGTAAAGATAAAGCAAATAGAAGAAGTGTGATGGAAAATAATAGGTGATATATGGATGAGCTTAAGGACTGAGAGTGGAGCTTTAGAACAGGAAGTTTGTAGGAATACCAGTGGGGCATATCCAAGTAGTTAACATGAGAATGAGCTTGTGTTGTGGTCTGGTGGGTGACCAGTGCACTTGTGAACTGTTCGATCAGCTTGTTAGTTGTCATATCCACAATGAACACAGAGCAGCAATTGCAGCACAGCTGGTACAGGACACAGATGCTTTCACACTGAGGCCCTACCTGTGATACAAGATACGAAACTAGTGTAAATGAGACACATTAAGAGATGGTCTGTTTGTTTGTAGAATTGGCTTGTACCTCATTAGTCAATAGAGCAAACACAAGATTCCTATGGAAATTTAATTCTCCGGTGAAAGAAATAATTTAGAAAGCCCTTATTTGTCTAGATTGCCAGTTTTCACTTCAGATGCATATTGTTTGTCGACCTGGGTGAGCTTATCAGATAAGATAAATGGAAGCGATAGAGAAAATACAAAGACAGACTGTACAGTTTATTGGGGATTCATTTAATCAGAATTATAGCATCAGAGAAATGTTGTACAAAGTTCAAAGTTGCTCCAGAAAAAGGTATTTTACATTGCATTATCCTCTACTCTGAAAATTCTGAGGGTCCACATTCGAATTGGAGTCAAGAATTGTATCATCACTACTTCCTCCAGCTTACAGATGGTGCAGTGTCCATTATGATAAAACATGATAACACTGCTGTCTTTCCCTGTCTTTCCCATTTGAGCAATGCTAGTTAAACATTTATAATTTTATTCTTCAATGTTGGAGGTGTGCCTTTAAAATAAAGGGACTTATACTGACTTATACTGTCACAGACTAAGTATGCATGTGCCAAAGATGAATAACCAACAGCTGTGAAGCTTGAAGCACTCTTAGACAAATGAGGCACCTGTGGTGTCTGCAGACAAATCAGTGTGGCTGTGGCCTTCATTTGCATAGGAGTGTTATTTTGTTTTGCCAGAAAAATGATAAGTGTAATAATAGAGCAATGAATAGTCATGGAGTTTCACATGAAGCATGTAAAAACTGTAACTTCCTGGCAGATTAAAACTGTGTGCCAGACTGGGACTCGAACTCGGGACCTTTGCCTTTCATGGGCAGGTTACTCTACTGGCAGCAGTAAGGCTGAGAGGATGAGGCATGAGTCATGCTTGGGTAGCTCGCGAAAGGCAAAGGTCCTGAGTTCGAGTCTCATTCTGGCACACAGTTTTAATCTGCCAGGAAGTTTCATATCAGTGCACACTCCGCTGCAGAGTGAAAATCTCATTCTGTGTAAAAACTGCTTCTGAAATCTGTCCTTTACTAAAATAAGTATATGGCAAAGATTGTTTATCATGTATGTGAATTTTTGAGTGGTTCAAGTGTTTCCAAGGTGGTTGAGAAGACACTGAATATGACTTATGCCTGGGATGCCCTTCAATATCAAAATAAGATGAAATAACTGAAAAAAATAGGTAACCTGATCCAAGCTGACCATCGGTTGAGTGTTTGATAAATTGCTCAAAATGTAGCAATTGGCAGAGAATGGGTAAGCAAATTTGATATAACCAGTTCATCATGAAGAAAGTGTGTTCAAAACTGGTACTGAAAATTCTCACTTTGGGCAAAAAGAAGCCTGTGAGAATGTTTGTACTTACACTTTCCAAACCACTGAAAATGGTCCTAATTTCTTGGAAAGAGGGGTAACATTTGATGAATCTTTATTTCTTACTTATGATACAAAACTTAAGTGCTAATCCATGCATTGGAAGGGCCAAACTTCACCGAGTACAAAGAAAGCTCCAATGGGCAAATCACAATTCAAAACAATGATGATTGTTTTTTGCGATATTCATGTATCTTCACAAAATTCCTGAAGGCCAAACTGTTAATGAACACTACTACCTTGAGGTTCTTGCGTAACTCTGTGAGAAAATAAGAAAAAATGATGCTAGTTATGGAGGAACAACTCATGGGTTCTGCATTAGGACAATACATTGGCTGATGCTGCATTATCTGTTAAGAGTTCTCTAGTGACGTACAGCATCCCAGTGTTAGACCACTTTTGTTTACTCTCCACAGTCAAATCTGCCATAAAGGAATAAGATTTCAGTCTGTTGAAGCAATGAAGAAAAGCTGCTTGCAACATCAAGGAGATAATAGAGAAAGACTTCCAGCACTGTTTCCATCAATGGAAAAGTCACATCATGGATTATTATATAGATATGGTATGGCACTATATTGAGGGAGAGTAACAATAACTAAATGTGTCTTTTTTTGAAATAAAATGTTTTGCAGCAGTATTTTCATTAGCAATAGTTCCATTATTTTATAGCCACAACTTGTATTCATGTTAGCTTAGTTTCAATGTATTTCTTTTTCTATTTCATATGAAGTTAATAAGATCATGACAACATGGTATCCTCTTTTCCAGTTGGTGTAGAGCTTTGATTAGTTTCATGATGTATTAGCTTTCAATCAGTGTCTGGAAGAAGATGGAGGTACATTGTCAAGAGCCACAGTGTGCTTTATTGTAATCATTTTAAGAAAATGTTTGGTTATTGTCTGATTGGCAATGGAAATATTTTTCATCTGAAAGCTTGTAATAGCTTCCAGTTGTACATACATTATAATAACAATGGTTTATAGAGAACAAACAGAAAATTTATAAACTGAGGATAAATATTCAGAGAGAGAGAGAGAGAGCACTGTACTGCACTACTATGCTACAGGAAAGAGTGATGATATGGAAAGGATAGACTGCTACTCACCACATATAGGAGGCTTTAGTGGCAGTGACAGACAGGCACACTGAAACAAGACTGCTAGTTATTTTTCAGCTTTCAGACTTTCACCAGATGTAAACAAAACACACACACATTCGTACATGTTTAACCCACACAAATAAGGCAACTGCCATTGCTGGACATGAAGGCCCAACTGCAATTACATCAGATGTGGAGTGATCTTTGCTGTGGGGTAGAAGAGAGGTGTGAGGTGTGGAGGTGGAGACATGGCTGGATGGTGGTGGAAGAAGATGCTGTGCTGCCTGTGGGAACTTGCATGCAGGAACATGGTTGGAACAGGATGGTGATCCAATATGTGCTGCATCAGGAGGCTGTGCTTGGGCATGAAGATGGGGGGAGACCAAATGGGAGAGGAGAGAAATACAGAAGCAGAAAGGACTATGCAGGTGTGTTTATAGGATAGAAGATGTGTATAGCTGGAGAGGGAGCAAGGAAGGTGATAGGCAGATGGAGGACAGGGACCAGCTAAGTTCTAAGACCTGAGGGGTTACAAGAACAAAGGTTTGTTATAGACAGAGCACTCACTCAAGTAATTCAGAAAAGATGGTGCATATGGGAATAATCAGGATGGCACTAGCTTTGAAGCAATTGTTGAAGTCAAGCACAATATGTTTGGTGGAATTCTCAGCATCTGGGTGGTCCAGCTGTCTCTTGACGACAGCTTGGCATTGGCCGTTCATGTGGACAGACTGCTTGTTATTGGTTGTGTCCCACCCCTTTAAAATACCACACAGTGGTTGCATCTAAGCTAGTAGATCACATAACTGATTTCACAGGTGGTCCAATCTTTGATGGGGTGGAAGATTCTTGTGCCAGGACTGCAGCTGGCGGTAGTGGGAGGATGTATGGAGCAGGTCTTGCAACTGTATCTGTTGTTGGGAGCAAGGTTTGAATTGGGATGGACAAGTTTATTGTGTGGATTTAGTGGACAGCAGAATGATACTGCTGGATGGGTAGGAAGGATATATCTAATTACATGGCACAATTAGAGAGAGCCGAAAAACTGGTGGAGAATGTAATTCAGGTGCTTCAATCCTGGGTGGTACTGAGTCATGAGGGGTTGCTCCTTTGTGCCCAGTAGTGGGTATGCGGGGGATGGTAGGTGACTAGTGAAACAAGGTGTAAGAGATCTGTTTCTAGATGAGGTGAGGAGGGTAAATTTGATCTGTGTCCTCAGTGGCATATTTGGAGAGGGGCAACTTCTCACTACAGATGTGATTTGAAAGGGTGGCTAGACTATGTGGAAGGGACTACTTGGTGTGGAGTAGGTGGCAGCTGTTGAAATATAAATGTTGTTGCTGGTTTTTAGATTTTTTTATGGATGGAGATATTGGTAATCATCCTAGAGGTAAAGATCAACATCGAGGATGGTAGCTTATTGGGCTGAGGAGGATGAAGTGAAGCAAATGGTGTTGAAGGTATTCAGGCTTGTAGAGTTACTTCACACTCCTACCAAGTCTGATATAGTTACAGTTGTAATCTTCAGATGCTTGGTAGCAAAACTAATATTAAATTACCTACTAGATGAAGCTAAAAAATAGAGAGAACTAAGCCTGCACACTGTCTACCTCTATAGCTTGGAAGCCACCTTTTGTGTGGCAGAATGTACTATTGTTGCCTCTATAACTCCCCATTATTGCTGCATTCATGAAGTATTTGTAGGAAGAATGATTATCGGTCAACCTCTGTATGAGTTTGAATTTCTCTGACTTTTACTTCACAAGACACATTTAGGAGAAAATAACATGTTACTCGCATCATCTTGAATGTGAACCCTCAATATTTTAACAATAAGTCTCGCCACAATTCTCAACATCTCTCTTGTAGTGTTTGTCATCGGAATTATGTGGCATCTCTGTAACACTCTCACACAAACTAAATGAATCCATGATTAAATGAGCCACACTTCATTGACCCTTCTGTGTGTTTGCTATTAATCCAGTTGGATAAGGAACCCAGACTGACATTATTCAAATAGTCAATTGAGAGTTTAGTATAGCATTTCCTTTCATTGACAAATTAAATTTATTTAAGATTCTTCTCATGAATTTCATTCTGGTGTCTTATTTCCTTAGAACTAGTGTTGTGTGGATATTCTATGTTAAGTCACCCTGGATGGTTATTCCTAGGTATTTTAGGCTGATACTGGTTCCAGAGTTTTGTTGCCAATACTTAACCTGAGCAGTAATGGACCTCTGGCTATTTATGTTACCAGTTTTATATTTATTTATGTTACAGGCCAATTCATGCACTAATAGTCAGTTATCTGTAGGTCATTCTGCATTTTCTACAGTCTCTTGGGATTGCAACCTTCTCATATACAATGGTGTGGTCCATAAACAGCCTCATGTAGCTTCCTAAATTGTTTACTATATTACCTGGGTGAAAAATAAAGAAAACAAGAAAACGAATTTCATATTCACCTGAAAGAGACAAAACAACTACTTATTGAGATATGGACCATTCCGTCCTGTGACGGCCATCTGCCTTTTGGCTGGTTGTTTCTACGGTTTTTAACAGGGCCATATTATCTCTCAATTTAGCAATCAATAGCTCAGTAATCAAAATTAGTTCTTTTTCTAAGACAGTAACAGATATGTAGCACATTATGTGAGCAAAATTACAGAAGAATAGAAAAAAACATACTTAACATTTTTGGGTACTGAGGTTGTGAAAATAAGAGCAAGTGAGCTCCCAATTTTGCAATCAACATCTCAGTAATCAACATTAGTTCTTTATCCAAGAATGTAACAGATGTGTAGTATATTATGTAAAAGAAATTAACTGAGCAAAATAGGAGTGCTACAGAGAAAGGTATTTATCTTTTGTAGCTGACCACAATGATCTTCATTGCTTGAATTCTTCATCTATTCTTTTCTAGATCCTTTTCCTCCATTATTAATGTTGTTTATTTCATCATTGACATTTCTAAAAGTAATCTTCCACAACTATTTTAATAAAATACTTCTTTTTATTTGTGAAAATTAAAAATTTTGTATACAATACAGTTATAATTCTGCACGTTACATCTGTTTTCCATAAGCTCTCACAAATAACTCTCTCTTACCATTAGATCTCTCCAAGACCTAACTTACAAAACAACAACTGCCAAAGCTGGCATAAAAACAAAGTTCATAGAGACAAAACAGTAACTGAATGTTAATAACTTGAATACGACTTATTAATGCTCCACAATAATATTTCTTAGTTTGTTATGAACTGGCATTCAGCTTCTTAGGCAATCATCAGATAATTTTATGTTGAACTGATCGTTCACATAGCTTCAGCAAGCCCTCATAGCTTCTTAGGCCATCATCAGATAATTTAATGTTGAACAGAAGGTTCACACCGCTTCAGCAAGCACTCATAGCTGTACAAAGATGTGTAACATTATATGACTATATTGATACAAAACACAACCATGTTGTAATATGTAAAGAGACACTGCAGAAATAAATCTTACAGTATATTCAAATATGAAAACTACATTAGTGTATAAAACAGAAATGTTCTACAACTGAGTAATGGCACTGTCTGCTATATCATGTGGACAAACTGGTGAATGTGATGAACAGACCAAATAAAAGGAGGGGAAGAAAGATGTCTATGTACTGTGGGTGTGAATCGGTTATAAGAAGTGGGGCATCATAGGAGCTGGAGACTGAGGAAAAAAGATTCCACTTTTGCTGAACATGCTCTGAATGAATGTCATTCATATGATGTGAAATGCAATGCCCTTCATAAAGGAATTAAGGGAGAAAACTAACAAAACTTGAAATTTTGGCCATTAATAAGCACCAATCAAAGAATCCTGACCTGGTCCTTAATGACCAAACACAGTGCCACTACTCTCCCTTATTAAAGAAGCAGCCATTTATTATTCCTATCAGTATCAGCTAATAAGCTTGTTATTATGTTCCATACCCACATTCCATAGACATCTTTCTTCCCCTCCCATTTTTCATTCTGTTCATCACATTCACCAGTTTGTCAACAGGACATAGCAGTCTGTGCCATTACTCACTTGCAGAAGATTTCTATTTTACACACTCCCATAGTTTTAATACTTGGGTACACTGTAATGTGAGATTTATTTGTTCATTGCCTGTGCACATGTTACAATACGATTGTGTTCTGTACTGATGTCACATATCTTTGTACAGTATTCTTCGTACAGCTATGAATGCTCACTGAAATTGTGGGGATTATCTGTTCAACATTGTGTCATTAAATGCAGCAAATTACTGTTCAAAATGGAAAACAGTAACCCAAGGTGTCCCTGAAGGTTCGATACTAGGACCTATGTTGTTTTTGTTCTATGTTAATGATTTACCGAACAATATAAATGCTCCATCGATTTTATTTGCAGATGACACATCTGTATTATTGAAAACCAGGAGCCAGAAAACATCCCTCTCTACATAATAAACACAATGAACAAACTAGAAACGTGGTTCCAACTGAATGGATTAAGACTGAACATCCCCAAAACCCACATGGTCCAATTCAGAACAAAACAGTCAAATCCCCAAGAAATTAAAATAACTCATAAAAATCAGGATATAGAAGAAGTGGATTCTGTGAAGTTTTTAGGGTTAAATCTAGATAAAAATTTAAATTGGAATAAACATGTTGACCACCTGTTAAGCAAATTATGTAGCTTTGCATTTGGTATGCAAATATTAGCTGGTGCAACAGACGTGAATACAAGGAAACTTGCAGACCATAGCTACTTTCCATCAGTTGTCAGGTACGGTATTATTTTTCAAAACGATGTATTGTGTGTACTAAAGTTACAGAAAAGAATAATAAGGAATATGTGTACTGCCCATCCATGGACATCATGTCTCCCACTATTTGAGAAACAACAATTATTAATAGTTCCCTCCTTATACATCTATGATATTATCATCTTTCTACATAGCAATTTAGAGTTATTCAAGAAAAACTGTTTCAATCACGCTTATAACATGAGAAACAAAGGCAATTTTATACTTCCCATTCATCGCTTAAATCTACACTCCTGGAAATGGAAAAAAGAACACATTGACGCCGGTGTGTCAGACCCACCATACTTGCTCCGGACACTGCGAGAGGGCTGTACAAGCAATGATCACACGCACGGCACAGCGGACACACCAGGAACCACGGTGTTGGCCGTCGAATGGCGCTAGCTGCGCAGCATTTGTGCACCGCCACCATCAGTGTCAGCCAGTTTGCCGTGGCATACGGAGCTCCATCGCAGTCTTTAACACTGGTAGCATGCCGCAACAGCGTGGACGTGAACCGTATGTGCAGTTGACGGACTTTGAGCGAGGGCGTATAGTGGGCACGCGGGAGGCCGGGTGGACGTACCGCCGAATTGCTCAACACGTGGGGCGTGAGGTCTCCACAGTACATCGATGTTGTCGCCAGTGGTCGGCGGAAGATGCACGTGCCCGTCGACCTGGGACCGGACTGCAGCGACACACGGATGCACGCCAAGACCGTAGGATCCTACGCAGTGCCGTAGGGGACCGCACCGCCATTTCCCAGCAAATTAGGGACACTGTTGCTCCTGGGGTATCGGCGAGGACCATTCACAACCGTCTCCATGAAGCTGGGCTACGGTCCCGCACACCGTTAGGCCATCTTCCGCTCATGCCCCAACATCGTGCAGCCCGCCTCCAGTGGTGTCGCGACAGGCGTGAATGGAGGGACGAATGGAGACGTGTCGTCTTCAGCGATGAGAGTCGCTTCTGCCTTGGTGCCAATGATGGTCGTATCCGTGTTTGGCGCCGTGCAGGTGAGCGCCACAATCAGTACTGCATATGACCGAGGCACACAGGGCCAACACCCGGCGTCATGGTGTGGGGAGCGATCTCCTACACTGGCCGTACACCTCTGGTGATCGTCAAGGGGACACTGAATAGTGCACGGTACATCCAAACCGTCATCGAACCCATCGTTCTACCATTCCTAGACCGGCAAGGGAACTTGTTGTTCCAACAGGACAATGCACGTCCGCATGTATCCCGTGCCACCCAACGTGCTCTAGAAGGTGTAAGTCAACTACCCTGGCCAGCCAGATCTCCGGATCTATCCCCCATTGAGCATGTTTGGGACTGGATGAAGCGTCGTCTCACGCGGTATGCACGTCCAGCACGAACGCTGGTCCAACTGAGGTGCCAGGTGGAAATGGCGTGGCAAGCCGTTCCACAGGACTACATCCAGCATCTCTACGATCGTCTCCATGGGAGAATAGCAGCCTGCTTTGCTGCGAAAGGTGGATATACACTGTACTAGTGCCGACATTGTGCATGCTCTGTTGCCTGTGTCTATGTGCCTGTGGTTCTGTCAGTGTGATCATGTGATGTATCTGACCCCAGGAATGTGTCAATAAAGTTTCCCCTTCCTGGGACAATGAATTCACGGTGTTCTTATTTCAATTTCCAGGAGTGTATATGCACAGTCTCCTCAGTATATGGCAATGAAAATTCATAACAAGCTAAAAGGAAAGAACGTTCCGAGTATGAACCTAGATACACTGAAAACAAAGCTATATGATATACTTGTCAAATGCTGCTACTACACTGTTGAGGAGTTCATGAAGGATGAACTGAACATTTGAGCAGGATAAATTTACATATAGTCTTGTGTGTAAATGTAGCTGTCCTTCACAAAAGGGGGGAAAGAAAAATTAAAGTTTATATTAATGTTAAAATTCTTTGTACCAATTAGGCTTAAGTTGTGTTATCCATTTTTGACGTGTCTCCTGTACACTAATCATATGATTAGAAATTGTATCTTATGAGACGAATAAAACACTATTCACTTAAATTATTTGGTCTAAGAAGCCGAAACCTGGTTCATAACAGTCAAGTAAATATTATTGCAGAACATTAATATATTGTATTCAAGTTATTAATATGTCCATGTTTCTCCAAGAATGATGGAATTTTCCATATATATTAACTGAAAATTTGACATCAAAATTATTATACAAAATACGTTTCATGTTTGTTCATCATATTTCACAAAACAATGTCTTGTACATAAAGGAAAGACAATGATGCATGCCTTGTGCCTGATACCACTGTTTAAATACTTAACATTGTCACTACTTTAGGAATGTGTTCCATTAATAAATACTAATTACAATTTAACCTTTTTGTACTCTTAAGGATACAGTGTCGTAAGATAACTGTGTGTATAAGACGTCATTATTTTATTCATCAGGCGAAGGTGCCGTATGTTTCCCTCTTTGGTTAACTGTTGCACAATTGACTGGTTTGTGGAATGGCCTCAAGAAGCGCTGCTGTCAGTAGCAAGCACAACACTTGCAGAAGTTGGTAGTGAGGAACTAATTGAAAAGCTCTCTACAATGTGTGTCACAATTCATGAGGTACTGTTCACATAGTTAAGCAATTATGTATCTATATATTTTTCAGTATCCGTTCATTTAAAACATGAATGAGTACTTTAATTACATATTAAGCACATTGTACAGGTGATAAAGCCATGATAACTTGATGTTCCAATGTCTTCTTTTAGTGTTCAACCCTGAGGTTGGTTTGCAGCAGAGCGCCATTCCTCTCTTCTGTCTGCTTTCCTCTTCATTTCCACATATGTGTTACATCCAACGTCATTCATGATCTGTTGCATGTATGATATCCTTGGTCGCCCCCGCCGATTCCTTCCCTCAATAACTCCTTCTGCTATTGTTCCAATGATATTGTTGTGTCGTAGGATGTGCCCTACAAGTTTGTCTCTTCTTGTTTGGATGTGCCTCCACAGAGATCTGGTTTCCTGTACTCTTCTAAGCACCTCTTCATTTGTTACTTTGTCTGTCCAGCTCATCTTCATCATCCTTCTATAGCACCACATCTCCAGGGCCTCTAGCCGTCTTCTCTCTGCTCTTCCAACTGTCCAAGTTTCACATCCATATAGGGCCACACTCCAAACGAAAAACCTTTCATGATGCGTTTCCTTATTTTCAGACTGATGTTGTTGCTGGTGAGTAAGTTCCTTCTCCGATTAAATGCAATTTTGGCCTTTTGTATTCTGGTCGCAATTTCTTTCCGGCTTCTACCATCCCTTGTGATTTTGCTTCCCAGGTAAGTAAATTCCTGTATCACTTCCAGCTCCTCTCTTCCAATTCTAATTCTCGGAGGTTCATATTCTGCTCCTGTACTGCATACCATCACTTTAGTCTTTTTCTTGTTTATTCTCATTCCATACTGATTGTATAGAATTTTTTCCGTTGTTCTGAGGACTTCCTCTAGATCTTCTTCTGTCTCCGTGACTATAGCAATATCATCTGCATAACGTACCATGTCTATCTTCTGCCCATTAATTTTGATCCCCACCTCAGTAGTTTCTCGAACTTGGTCTATAGCTTCCTGGATGTAAGCATTGAATATAAGAGGAGAGAGAGCACATCCTTGTCTTACCCCTTTTCTAATATTTGCTTGTTGTTCCTGGTGACAGTTCCTAATCACTGCCACCTCATTCTTATAGAAACTGAGTATCACGCGGATGTCTTTGTACTTTATTCCAATTTTCCTCAGCACTCTGAACATCTCTTGCCAGATAACGTTATCAAATGCCTTTTCCATGTCTATAAAGGCAATATAAGTTGGTTTATTTTTCTGTAATTGCTTTTCGATAATGAGTCTTAGTGCCAGAATCGCCTCTCTTGTTCCCAATCCCCTTCTGAAACCAAACTGATCTTCACTCAGCATATCCTCCACCTTCTCTTCAATTCTCTTCAGAACTATTTTTATGAGAATTTTTGATGCATGTGATATTAGGCTAAGAGTTCGGTGCTGTTCACATTTTGTAGCTGCAGCCCTCTTTGGTATAGGAACAATGATACATTTCTGGAAGTCTGTCGGTATCTCTCCTGTGTTATAGATGGACCTAATAAGTTTAAGCAGCATCATTTTCATGCCGTCACCAGCATTCTTTATTAGTTCTGCAGGGATGTCATCAATACCCGTTGCTTTGTTGCCCTGTAGTTCTTTTAGAGCTCTGTCAAATTCTTCTTGCAGAATGTCATCTCCCTTGTCATCTTCGTCTTCTTCCTCTTCTCTTCCTATTACTTCCTCCGAAAGAGGTGTTCCAGCATACAACTCCTCTATGTATTCTTTCCATCTCTTCAGCATGTCTTCACCAAACAGCATTTTCCCCTCTTTATTTTCTATTGTGCCTGAGAGTACTGTTTTATGTTTGTTAAAAAAAATTGATTTGCTGTTCTGTAGGCTAAATCAGTTCTTCCGTTTTGCATATTTTCTTCTACTTTCCTGCACATTTCTCCAAGAAAATTTTCTTTTGCTTTCCTAGCTTCTCTATTAACTAAATTCCTTAGTCTTCTGTATTCAGCTTTTCCTTGTTCCTCAGTTGCATTTTTGTATAATCTTCTGTTTTCTATAAGCTCAATAATATCTGCTGTAATCCATTTCCTCTTGTTTTTGGGTTCAGTTCTTCCAACTATCTTTTCTGCTGCTTTGTATATACCAGATTTAATCTGATTCCAGTCTTCATTTACTCCACCATGTTGAAAATTTTTAATTAGGTTGTCTGTTTCATGAGCATAGTGCTTTGCCAGTCCCTCAGTTTTCAGTTTTTCTAGTTCCCATTTAAGTTTTACTGGCTTCTTCTTCAAACGTTTGAATCTCAGTGAACTTTTCATCATGACCAGGTTATGATCACTGCCTATGTCTGCAGATGGATAGCTCCTGCAATCTTTTATCTGGTTCCTAAAACGTGCTTTCACTAGAATGTAGTCAATCTGTTGTCTCCTCAGGTCTCCAGGGGCCTTCCATGTATATCTTCTTCGTTTGTGGTGTTGGAAAAGTGTGTTTGCAACAACTAATTGGTGCTTTGAGCAGAACTCGATCAGTCAATCACCTCTTTCATTTCTTCTTCCAAGTCCATATTTGCCAACAATTCCTTCCTCCGGGTCTTCACCCACAATCGCGTTCCAGTCCCCCACGGCAATAAGGTTTTCATCTCCCTTAACATTTCTCATCGCATCACTTATTTCTTCGTATATTTCGTACGATGAAATAAAAGAAATTATTCAGATAGTGAAGGGAGACGAAAATTTAATAGTAATGGGTGACTGGAATTCGAGTGTAGGAAAAGGGAGAGAAGGAAACATAGTAGGTGAATATGGATTGGGGCTAAGAAATGAAAGAGGAAGCCGCCTAGTAGAATTTTGTACAGAGCACAACTTAGTCATAGGTAACACTTGGTTTAAGAATCATGAAAGAAGGTTGTATACGTGGAAGAACCCTGGAGATACTAAAAGGTATCAGATAGATCATATAATGGTAAGACAGAGATTTAGGAACCAGGTTTTAAGTTGTAAGACATTTCCAGGGGCAGATGTGGACTCTGACCACAATCTATTGGTTATGACCTGTAGATTAAAACTGAAGAAACTGCAAAAATGTGGGAAATTAAGGAGATGGGACCTGGATAAACTGAAAGAACCAGAGGTTGTACAGAGTTTCAGGGAGAGCATAAGGGAACAATTGACAGGAATAGGCGAAAGAAATACAGTAGAAGAAGAATGGGTAGCTCTGAGGGATGAAGTAGTGAAGGCAGCAGAGGATAAAGTAGGTAAAAAGACGAGGGCTGCTAGAAATCCTTGGGTAACAGAAGAAATATTGAATTTAATTGATGAAAGGAGAAAATATAAAAATGCAGTAAATGAAGCAGGCAAATAGGAATACAAACGTCTCAAAAATGAGATCGAGAGGAAGTGCAAAATGGCTAAACAGGGATGGCTAGAGGATAAATGTAAGGATGTAGAGGCTTATCTCACTAGGGGTAAGATAGATACTGCCTACAGGAAAATTAAAGAGACCTTTGGAGAGAAGAGAACCACGAGTATGAATATCAAGAGCTCAGATGGCAACCCAGTTCTAAGCAAAGAAGGGAAGGCAGAAAGGTGGAAGGAGTATATAGAAGGTTTATACAAGGGTGATGTACTTGAGGACAATATTATGGAAATGGAAGAGGATGTAGATGAAGACGAAATGGGTGATACGATATTGCGTGAAGAGTTTGACAGAGCACTGAAAGACCTGAGTCGGAACAAGGCCCCCAGAGTAGACAACATTCCATTAGAACTACTGACGGCCTTGGGAGAGCCAGTCATGACAAAACTCTACCAGCTGGTGAGCAAGATGTATGAGACAGGCCAAATACCCTCAGACTTCAAGAAGAATATAATAATTCCAATCCCAAAGAAAGCAGGTGCTGACAGATGTGAAAATTACCGAACTATCAGTTTAATAAGTCACAGCTGCAAAATACTAACGCGAATTCTTTACAGACGAATGGAAAAACTGATAGATGCGGACCTCGGGGAGGATCAGTTTGGATTCCGTCGAAATGTTGGAACACGTGAGGCAATACTGACCTTACGACTTATCTTAGAAGAAAGATTAAGAAAAGGCAAACCTACGTTTCTAGCATTTGTAGACTTAGAGAAAGCTTTTGACAATGTTGACTGGAATACTCTTTTTCAAATTCTAAAGGTGGCAGGGGTAAAATACAGGGAGCGAAAGGCTATTTACAATTTGTACAGAAACCAGATGGCAGTCATAAGAGTCGAGGGGCATGAAAGGGAAGCAGTGGTTGGGAAAGGAGTGAGACAGGGTTGTAGCCTCTCCCCGATGTTATTCAATCTGTACATTGAGCAAGCAGTAAAGGAAACAAAAGAAAAATTTGGAGTAGGTATTAAAACTCATGGAGACGAAGTAAAAACTTTGAGGTTCGCCGATGACATTGTAATTCTGTCAGAGACGGCAAAGGACTTGGAAGAGCAGTTGAACGGAATGGACAGTGTCTTGAAAGGAGGATATAAGATGAACATCAACAAAAGCAAAACGAGGATAATGGAATGTAGTCAAATTAAATCATCTGATGCTGAGGGAATTAGATTAGGAAATGAGACACTTAAAGTAGTAAAGGAGTTTTGCTATTTAGGAAGTAAAATAACTGATGATGGTCGAAGTAGAGAGGATATAAAATGTAGACTGGCAATGGCAAGGAAAGCGTTTCTGAAGAAGAGAAATTTGTTAACATAGAATATAGATTTAAGTGTCAGGAAGTCATTTCTGAAAATATTTGTTTGGAGTGTAGCCATGTATGGAAGTGAAACATGGACGATAACTAGTTTGGACAAGAAGAGAATAGAAGCTTTCGAAATGTGGTGCTACAGAAGAATACTGAAGATAAGGTGGATAGATCACGTAACTAATGAGGAGGTATTGAATAGGATTGGGGAGAAGAGAAGTTTATGGCACAACTTGACTAGAAGAAGGGATCGGTTGGTAGGACATGTTTTGAGGCATCAAGGGATCACAAATTTAGCATTGGAGGGCAGTGTGGAGGGTAAAAATCGTAAAGGGAGACCGAGAGATGAGTACACTAAGCAGATTCAGAAGGATGTAGGTTGCAGTAGGTACTGGGAGATGAAGAAGCTTGCACAGGATAGAGTAGCATGGAGAGCTGCATCAAACCAGTCTCAGGACTGAAGACCACAACAACAACATATTTCGTCAATGACTGCATCTTCTTCTTTGGATGTTGGCATGTATATTTGTATTATCACAGTGTCCTTTGGTTTAGTTTCAAGTTTGACTAGTATTATTTGAGAGCTATATTGCACATATCCCTTGACACGTGAGCCATAGTTTTTCCTCAAAATTATTCCAACTCCTCCCATTCCCGGTCTATCTTGGTCAGTTCCGGTGTGAATGACTCTGTATTCTCCAGACCAGAAATCACCTGGTTGGGGCCATCTCATCTCCGATATGCCCAGGATATCGATTTCCAGTCGCTCCATTTCAAGTTTTACATTTTCTAGCTTGCTACACTGAAGCAGTGTTCTCACATTCCAAGTGGCTATGTTAAAATTGGGATTCATTTCCTTCACATTGTCTATATCTTTTGCAGTCCCCACCCAGAGATCCGATTGGGGGACTATTTTATCTCCGGAAAATTTTACAGAAGATACTGACATGGTTTACTGCTGATGCTTGGGATAACCGTAGTTCTTTAATGTGGTGGTTTCCCGTTGCCTTCCACATCCTATGCCGTTGACCATCAGCTGGTTCTTCCGCCTTTGGAAATGATTTCTCATTTCCAGGGCAAGAGGTTGCCCTGTCCATCAGATGCTGGGGTGATGACTTATCCCGGTCATCCTTCGGTCCCTGTCTACGTTAGCCATCATATGAAGTGATGTTGCCCACTCTCTACCGCTTGGAGGTGTAGATCAGGAGTTTCCCTTCATCGGGTCTAGGACCTTAATGGCATTTCCTAGTCCCCTCCAGTACTTTAGAGAGTATCATAATTAATTATGTCCTGAAGACTAGTTTGGCCTTAAAAATTGTGCCCCATTACTGCTGTGACGTAATTATTTCTTTCTTTCTTTCTTTCTTTTGTGTGTGTGTGTGTGTGTGGAAAAATACTTGAAGAACTCCGCATTAATAAATTATGCATGTAATAAAAAGGATTTACTGCTACTCACCATGTAGAGGCAGTGCTAAGTCACACAGGCACAACAAAAAGACTGCTGTATCTGTGAGCTTTCGGTCAAAAGGCCTGTGTCTAACGTTCTGACTTAGAAAACGCAGTCTTATTCAAGAAAGCAAGACAGCGCAACTCACACACACGACTACTGTCACTATATGCTGAGGCCAGACTCACTGATCCTACGCCTATGTGCACCATCAACATTTAGCAACCACTCACAGGTACCAGGTGGCAGCACTGGCACTGCTTGCAGCAATTTGTATGTGTTTTCTGTGTTAGAAGATAGCGGACTTTGACAGAGAGATCACATGTATAGCAGTCTTTTTGTTGTGCCTGCCTGTAACTCATCATCTCCTGTACATGGTGAGTAGGACTGTATCATAGGATTGTCTTTATTCTGTCCTAGATTTTCAATAGGTTAATTATTCATGTAAAGTATTTCAGTATAGTAGGATACAGCTGTTCCAGAATATACTTGTACATTTGGCTTAAAAATTCGGCCTTGGCTCTAATACCTGCAGCCAATAAAAAATTCTCATTTCCTCTCCTACAAAAGCAGACATGAATGAAACACCACTACTGATCTTCTGAGCAGCCTCTGGAGCCATGTATGATATAAATAGAATTTCATAATAAAATTGTTGTGTTAGTAACAGCATATCAAGAATCAGTAGAAAATTTTAATCTTCTCATAAATGACACTGAGAATTGGCCTGTTTAAAAGCAAAATATAGAACGTTATGTAATAAAGAGTTTTTAAAACTTATCCAGTTAGAATTTATTGCAATTAGTAACATTACCGTTCAGCTGAATACCTACTATAAGCTTTCAAACTGCCCAATAATATCCACAGATAATATCTTTTTAGACAAGTCTAATGATCAAAATGACCACTCACAGATGGCAGCTGGCAGCACTAGTAGCGGAGGGTATATGAAGCATGTCTGGAGGACACAAAAAACACAGCAGTCATTGTTGTAATGCAGAAACGAAGTTATTTATCTCACACCCAAAAGGGCATGATCTTTGGTGTTCAACAAAAGGATGGAAACGTTTTCAAAATGGCTATGTTTTAAACTGTTCACATGCTGCTGTGGTTAAAGTATACTGTGCATTTCAAAATGGTGCTATCAAAACCAGCTCCAATACAGCTGTGATGTACCATGAGCCATAGATAACCTGGGTGAACAACAACTGCAGAGATGTGTATGGGCAAATAGATGTGCAACTTTTGAGCAACTGACCATCAAGATGAACCAAGAGGCTACCAACAATGTCTCCTCATTGACCATTCAGTGAATATTTCTGCATATGGGCCTCCACAGTGATCACCTGGTTCATGCACCAGTGCTGACAACTGTCTCACAGTGGTCTGCACTGCAAAATATGGTTGTTCAGAATTTCAATAGGCAGTCACATTAATGTAATTGGATGGTGTAATACTAAATGTGATATAAAATCAACAAAATCTGAGTTTAAGCGGGTAGATAATGAGCATAAAATTGATTAGGTTAGGAACATGTACAAAATCATGAACTGGATCAAAGATTGCAATTCTCATGACAAGAAAGAAAACTATAAGATGTCTATTAATAATGTCTTCAGATAAAATAAAGATGTCCCAAAAATTGATTTCTTAAAGAATACTTGTATCTTGTAGGGCAAAAAGAAGAACTTTCTCACCTAGGAATAGCTATGATGTAGCTACAGTTGTTCATTACTAAGCATACCGCAGAATTCTGTGAGAAATAACTCAGATATCGAAGTAAATCTATCTGTAAATAAGGATAGTCAGATCTGAGACAAAATAAAGACCACAATGAGCATACAAAGAAGCAAATTAGTTGATAAGTGCAGACAGTTTTATATGTAACTGATTATTGGTAACAGAGGAATGTAGTGCGGCAGAGCTCTTTGACTAGCACTTTGTATTTGTTGTTGAAAAGGTGACAATGACGGCCTTAAGAAAAGCCGTAATGGAATACATGAGACCTTAATTTAGATGTCTCTTCATTAATAATGAATATTCAAACAGAAGTAGAATATCAAATACAGACTCTTTAAGATTAATAAATAAAAAACAATACTTAAATTTAAAAAAAAAACATATTTTTTAATTAATCAGTGTACTTCTTAGTTTAGTGGCATTACACATTATTTATGAAACTAGTCATTAATCGCTGTAACATATCCCAACATGCTGAAGTTAAACTGTGGCATAAGACAGGGAATGAAAAATACCACAAAAATTCCATCCAGTTTCACTTTTTTAAAGTAATGTTTAGAAAACTCTGTGCACATTCAGCTAAAAAGGACTTAATTTATTTCACAGTAAATTATTGCTGATTAGTATCTTGTATGATGTGCCAAAACCATTTTGCTGCCTTAAGACATAAATATTTTTAACTAAATTGAAATATTGTGTAATATTGCAGTGTCATGAGAATTAGTGTGAAACAGTTCAAGTCACATATACAAAATGTGATAAAAAAGGAATGCGATTTTTTTAAGTTTGTGGGCTTCATACATACATTTTTTATCTTGTTGGTACACATGTTCTTGAAGTCTGTTTGATTTTTCAGCTTTTTGACTATGTAGTTTATTGTTGACAGTCAAAAAGGTTATATGTGATTTCAAGTGCCCAATTAATTTTTACTTTAGAAAAAGATGGAATAGATTAAAGTGTGGCACCACATTCAAAAGCTTTTGGTGACTATACTAAGAGTAAGAAAAGAATTTACAAGTGGTATAAACATAGGAAAGAGGGTCGGGAAGATGTTGAAGATGATGACCACCCTAGATGCCCTAGCATGTCAGTTACTGGCAACAATGTAGAAGAAGTAAAAAAATGGTTCTGAAAAACTGCTGAATCGCCATCAGAGAGGTGATTGACTCATGCCAAGCAATTTTTTGGAGGGTTTGGGCATGGAATGTGTAGCAGCAAACTTTGTACAGAAACTGATGAATTTTGACCAAAAACTGCATCACATAGGCATTGCTCAGGAATTGCTGAATGAAGTTGACAATGGTCCATAACTTCTAAAGACGACTGCAACATGTGTCAAAACATGGGTATACAGGTATGATATCAAAAACAATGCCCCAATCATGCCAAAGAAAACTGGTTGATAAGCCAAGTTGGACATAAGTTTGATTAGTTCATCATATATGAAGGTTCTTCTCACTGTTTTCTTCAATTACAGTGGGATAGTGCTGCATGATTTCCTGCCTTATGGTCATATGGTCAGAAGGAATATTACATGGAAGTTATACACAGATGCACAGTTTTTGTGAAGCAATCCAAAGAAAATTACAAGAATAGTGGCAAAAACTTTCATAAAAATTGCTTCTTGATAATGCTCCCATTCACACCTCAATGTTTGTTCATGATTTTTTTTGGCAAAAAACGAAATTGTTATGTTGCCTAAATGGCGCCCTTAAATGTATGAGAGGAGGAAAGCATTTTAATTACCACTGATGCTGAGTTCTGTAGTTCTGTCTATAGTTGGACAGTGGTAATAGTGAATTCTCAGTCATGCCGTCAGAGCAACTTAATAGTTTGGGCCTCCATCATTCACAGCTATGAAGACAAGCAAAAACTAGAAAATTTTAGTCACAATTAATAAAAGCTCATGTAATAACTTAGCTGCTCCATATGATGAGATACTGAACTATGATATTATTGGGGGTTGTTGCTTCAGAAAGCCACAGGATTCAGCATTGCTGTTGTACTAACTTTTAAATAAAACACATGGCATATCACATTTCTTGTCTTATACTGTGACTGACTAGTGTGTACATTGGCCATCTGACAACCTCTGAAAGACTCACACAAACAGCCTCCAAAAGACAATAATGCAGACTGACATTGTGGCTCATGCACCACTTATATAAAACTAAACAATCAAATACATTGTTAAATGTAAGATTTAAAAAATATCAATTAAAAGTCATGATATGATTTTAGTTACTTACATCAAAAAACCTCCCCCCATGAACCATGGACCTTGCCGTTGGAGGGGAGGCTTGCGTGCCTCAGCGATACAGATGGCCGTACCGTAGGTGCAACCACAACGGAGGGGTATCTGTTGAGAAGTCAGACAAACATGTGGTTCCTGAAGAGGGGCAGCAGCCTTTTCAGTAGTTGCAGGGGCAACAGTCTGGATGATTGACTGATCTGGCCTTGCAACATTAACCAAAATGGCCTTGCTGTGCTGGTACTGCGAACGGCTGAAAGCAAGGGGAAACTACAGCCGTAATTTTTCCCGAGGACATGCAGCTTTACTGTATGATTAAATGATGATGGCATCCTCTTGGGTAAAATATTCCGGAGGTAAAATAGTCCCTCATTCGGATCTCCGGGCGGGGACTACTCAGGAGGATGTCGTTATCAGGAGAAAGAAAACTGGCATTCTACGGATTGGAGCGTGGAATGTCAGATCCCTTAATTGGGCAGGTAGGTTAGAAAATTTAAAAAGGGAAATGGATAGGTTAAAGTTAGATATAGTGGGAATTAGTGAGGTTCGGTGGCAGGAGGAACAAGACTTCTGGTCAGGTGACTACAGGGTTATAAACACAAAATCAAATAGGGGTAATGCAGGAGTAGGTTTAATAATGAATAGGAAAATAGGAATGCGGGTAAGCTACTACAAACAGCATAGTGAACGCATTATTGTGGCCAAGATAGATACGAAGCCCACACCTACTACAGTAGTACAAGTTTATATGCCAACTAGCTCTGCAGATGATGAAGAAATTGAAGAAATGTACAATGAAATAAAAGAAATTATTCAGATAGTGAAGGGAGACGAAAATTTAATAGTAATGGGTGACTGGAATTCGAGTGTAGGAAAAAGGAGAGAAGGAAACATAGTAGGTGAATATGGATTGGGGCTAAGAAATAAAAGAGGAAGCCGCCTAGTAGAATTTTGCACAGAGCACAACTTAGTCATAGCTAACACTTGGTTTAAGAATCATGAAAGAAGGTTGTATACGTGGAAGAACCCTGGAGATACTAAAAGGTATCAGATAGATTATATAATGGTAAGACAGAGATTTAGGAACCAGGTTTTAAGTTGTAAGACATTTCCAGGGGCAGATGTGGACTCTGACCACAATCTATTGGTTATGACCTGTAGATTAAAACTGAAGAAACTGCAAAAATGTGAGAAATTAAGGAGATGGGACCTGGATAAACCGAAAGAACCAGAGGTTGTACAGAGTTTCAGAGAGAGCATAAGGGAACAATTGACAGCAATGGGGGAAAGAAATACAGTAGAAGAAGAATGGGTAGCTCTGAGGGATGAAGTAGTGAAGGCAGCAGAGGATAAAGTAGGTACAAAGACGAGGGCTGCTAGAAATCCTTGGGTAACAGAAGAAATATTGAATTTAATTGATGAAAGGAGAAAATATAAAAATGCAGTAAATGAAGCAGGCAAAAAGGAATACAAACGTCTCAAAAATGAGATCGACAGGAAGTGCAAAATGGCTAAACAGGGATGGCTAGAGGACAAATGTAAGGATGTAGAAGCTTATCTCACTAGGGGTAAGATAGATACTGCCTACAGGAAAATTAAAGAGACCTTTGGAGAGAAGAGAACCACGTGTATGAATATCAAGAGCTCAGATGGCAGCCCAGTTCTAAGCAAAGAAGGGAAGGCAGAAAGGTGGAAGGAGTATATAGAAGGCTTATACAAGGGCGATGTACTTGAGGACAATATTATGGAAATAGAAGAGGATGTAGATGAAGACGAAATGGGAGATACGATACTGCGTGAAGAGTTTGACAGAGCACTGAAAGACCTGAGTCGAAACAAGGCCCCCGGAGTAGACAACATTCCATTAGAACTACTGACGGCCTTGGGAGAGCCAGTCATGACAAAACTCTACCAGCTGATGAGCAAGATGTATGAGACAGGCGAAATACCCTCAGACTTCAAGAAGAATATAATAATTCCAATCCCAAAGAAAGCAGGTGCTGACAGATGTGAAAATTACCGAACTATCAGTTTAATAAGCCACGGCTGCAAAATACTAACGCGAATTCTTTACAGACGAATGGAAAAACTGGTAGATGCAGACCTCGGAGAGGATCAGTTTGGATTCCGTCGAAATGTTGGAACACGTGAGGCAATACTGACCTTACGACTTATCTTAGAAGAAAGATTAAGAAAAGGCAAACCTACGTTTCTAGCATTTGTAGACTTAGAGAAAGCTTTTGACAATGTTGACTGGAATACTCCCTTTCAAATTCTAAAGGTGGCAGGGGTAAAATACAGGGAGCGAAAGGCTATTTATAATTTGTATAGAAACCAGATGGCAGTAATAAGAGTCGAGGGGCATGAAAGGGAAGCAGTGGTTGGGAAAGGAGTGAGACAGGGTTGTAGCCTCTCCCTGATGTTATTCAATCTGTATATTGAGCAAGCAGTAAAGGAAACAAAAGAAAAATTTGGAGTAGGTATTAAAATTCATGGAGACGAAGTAAAAACTTTGAGGTTCGCCGATGACATTGTAATTCTGTCAGAGACGGCAAAGGACTTGGAAGAGCAGTTGAACGGAATGGACAGTGTCTTGAAAGGAGGATATAAGATGAACATTAACAAAAGCAAAACGAGGATAATGGAATGTAGTCAAATTAAATCGGGTGATGCCGAGGGAATTAGATTAGGAAATGAGACACTTAAAGTAGTAAAGGAGTTTTGCTATTTAGGAAGTAAAATAACTGATGATGGTCGAAGTAGAGAGGATATAAAATGTAGACTGGCAATGGCAAGGAAAGCGTTTCTGAAGAAGAGAAATTTGTTAACATCGAATATAGATTTATGTATCAGGAAGTCGTTTCTGAAAGTATTTGTTTGGAGTGTAGCCATGTATGGAAGTGAAACATGGACGCTAACTAGTTTGGACAAGAAGAGAATAGAAGCTTTCGAAATGTGGTGCTACAGAAGAATACTGAAGATAAGGTGGATAGATCACGTAACTAATGAGGAGGTATTGAATAGGATTGGGGAGAAGATAAGTTTGTAGCACAACTTGACTAGAAGAAGGGATCGGTTGGTAGGACATGTTTTGAGGCATCAAGGGATCACAAATTTAGCATTGGAGGGCAGCGTGGAGGGTAAAAATCGTAGAGGGAGACCGAGAGATGAGTACACTAAGCAGATTCAGAAGGATGTAGGTTGCAGTAGGTACTGGGAGATGAAGCAGCTTGCACAGGATAGAGTAGCATGGAGAGCTGCATCAAACCAGTCTCAGGACTGAAGACAACAGCAACAACAACAACATCAAAAAACAGGCCACATATTGCCCTACATGTTCTGATAATCAGTTTGGAAAAGTTTACTTAATTTAATATAAAATTTCAATGAATTTTACAGTAAAACAATTTAAATTACATTTAGTTAATAATAACAAATCACTCTGAATAAAATATTAATACTATTTTGGTTTGCTCTCAAGTAGAGCTGTGATTTTAAATAAACATAATGAATAAAAATAGTAGCTTTTTGGAAATAGGAGAGGAGTAAAATTTCAACAATAAGTGGTGCAACATGACTTGACTATTCATATCACAAAATTTCAAAGTTTGATTATTAACAAATAGCTTATTCCTCTTAGTTGCTAATGTAAATCAGGTAGCATATTAATGTGAAATTTAATCTGAGATAGTGAACTGATTTGTACTAATTTTTTAAAGGGCAGTTTACTACTGGAACTGGGTATAGACATAACAGTATAAGTCCAGAAAGTTAAAAATCTGAGCTAAAATGACCTCTTCAGAGAGTGTTGACAAGAAGAGTGAATTTCAGATAAGGGTGGGAAGGTAGTCCCATTTCATACCTCAGCCACTGAATTCATTGGACATGGCCCCCTGTGACTTCCTTCTATTCTCAAGGCTGAACAGAACCATGAAAGGGTGTCAATTTGCCACCATTGATGAGATAAAAGCAGAATTGCAGAAGTAACTGAATAGCAAAACAAAAAGTGAGTTCCAGAAGTTGTTCCAAGATGGGAAAATCAGTGGAACAAGCATTTTATATCTGAGAGGGATTACTTTGATACAGACAAAGTTGATGTTGATGAATAGAGATCCTTTAAAAAAATACTGTTAAGTTTTTTGATCACAGCTCATATGTATCAGGGAACAAAAGGCATCAGTAGGAGACAGTAGTGTTCTAATCAACTATTCTTTATCTTACTGGAACTAATTACATATGTATCCCACAAGGTTCTATGTTAGGTCCTTTACTTTTTCTTGCTTGCTATTAGATCAATGACACTTCAGTAATAACGCCAGCAGAGGCAAATTTTGTTTTATTTGCATATGATGATAACAGAAAGATTAAAATCAAACCAAACAGACATTTAGGAAAGCTATTAATGTGCTCTATCTGGACATTGTCCAATGTTTTTAGCTACGTTACTGACATCAGATTAAAAAGAAAACTTAGTATATGCATTTGAGAATATGCAGGAGGTTTCCACCCAGCATAAACATAAAATAGGGTGCAGAGAGATAGAAATAATTGATAATGTTAAAGCCTTGAGATTCAAGTTGACGTAAATGCAACTGGGAGGGTATCATCACAAAGCTGGTGAAATACCAAAACAAATTTTCATCAAGCAAATTTTGTCAGACAAACTTTGCATACTTTGATTCTATTGTGTGATGTAGAATAATATTTTTGGAAAAAAAAGAATTTGTTACCTAACTTGTAGCTGGGGTGGCCAGCTTGCTGCCTTTGTAATTATGAGGCATGGTCCAGAAAATTGCTGAGATGACATTAAACAGGCTACCAGTCTGGCTCTATGTAGCTCTAGGAATGGTGTAAAAAATAGGACTGTGGCATGCAAGCATGAATAATAACTGCTCTGCCCTATCAGTATTTGTTGTCGACTGCTGCCTGTGCCGAGCACTACACCATGCCAGCTGTGCACTCAGTGTGGGTCATCCAGTTTATTTAAAACTCACACTACCTCCACTAAATGCTGTTCCATTAGCTGCACCTAGACCTGATGCTGCTCAGGTCAAAACTAACACAGTCTGACCATGACCTCCTGAGGGCTGCCTTCAGCTAACTCCTGGACACTGCCAAGGGTTCATAGGTTCATGATATACACCTAGGTGCCTCTCCACCTATTCTGAGCTACTGGCCGGATGCTCAGAATGCCAAGCCAAGCAAAGCAATAATGTGACCCACACGTTCTTGTGGAATGCCGATTGTGCTTGCAATTTCTATCTGAGTGATACGGCAATTGTCCTGAATCAGTCTGTCAACATTTTGCTTGTGAAACTCGGTGGTTGCTGTCACAGGATGTCAAACTCTTTGTTTGTCATGCAAACCAGATGTTCCTGCCTCAACATCTTTAAACGTACTCACCCAGCGATGCACAGTACTCACATCAACACAATCACCATAAATTGCTTTCATTGTCTGATGAATCTCCTTTTGGTTGACACCTAATGCTGTCAAGAATTCAATGACTACATTGCTTATATTGCTTTGACCAACTGTCTGCGTTCCATATTTTACACTGCAACAACACAAGCTGTAGAGCAGACAGAAGCTGTAGAGCAGAGGCTACAGAGCAAGCCAGTACCTACCGCATACCAATGCTCCCAACTGTTTAAGAGTTCCAGAGGTGGAGGCATTACTTTTCAGTCAACCCTCGTAATAGATAACTGCAGTACCCGCCAAAAGTATGACTGCTGCAAAGGGTGCAGTGGATTATATCCCAGACAAGGCAGCCACATTTTGCCATCACAGTGTAGGTGCCACTGCACCACACGCCATCAGATGTGGAGATGTGGTCATCCTCGACAGAGCAGGCTTCTACTGCAAGAAAACTGCCTTCAAGCACTACTGACATGTTGTTGTTGTTGTGATCTTCATTCCAAAGACTGGTTTGATGCAGCTCTCCTGCTACTCTATCCTGTGCAAGCCCCTTCATCTGTTTATAACTACTGCAACCTAAATCGACCTGAATCTGCTTACTATATTCGTCTCTTGGTCTTCCTCTACAATTTTTCCCCACCACACTTCCCTCTAATACTAAACTGGTTATCACTTGATGTCTCAAAATGTATCCTATCAACCAATCCTTTCTATTCAGGTTGTGCCATAAATTTCTTTACTCCCCATTTCTATTCAGGGCCACCTCATTAGTTATGTGGTCTACCCATCTAATCTCCTGCATTCTTCTGTAGCACCACATTTCAAAAGCTTCTATTCTTTCCTTGTCTAAACTGTGCATTGTCCATGTTTCACGTCCATACATTGCTACACTCCATACAAATACTTTCAGAGAAGACTTCCTAACACTTAAATTTATAATTGATGTTAATAACTTTCATTTCTTGAGAAATGCTTCTGTGGTCATTGCCATCCTACGCATTATATCCTCTGTATTTCAGCCATTCTCAGTTATTTTGCTGCCCAAATAGCAAAACTCATCTACTACTATAAGTCTCTCCTTTCTTAATCTAATTCCATCAGCTGCACCTGATTTAATTTGACTACATTCCATTATCACTGTTTTGCTTTTGTTGATGTTCATCTTATCTCCACCTTTCAAAACATTGTCCGATCTGTTCAACTGCTCATCCAAATCGTTATTCATTTTATTTATTCGTATGGCTCACATTCAGTGTAAAATTAAAGGTATATAACATTAGTAACACTATACATAACAGGAATATGAAAATACAAAACTAGATATGAAACTATATAAATGTCAATATCTTGGTTCCTAATCCATATACAAGCTGTCTCATCAGTTTTCATGAGCTAGCTCCAGCTCCTCTGGTAGGAACAAAAGAAGCATTCATCCCTATAAACTTGGTTGTCTGTTTTGGAGCCCCACAGTCACAAAACGGAGACTCTGTAGCACCCCATTTGTAAAGAGAGTTTGTACATCATCCATGCCCACTGCGAGTTCTGTTCAAGTTGTCTCACAGTTTCCTGTAGAGTTCTGTGCCAGCAGTCTCACAATTATACTCTCAGAACCACTCTTCAGGATTTTCATTAAGTTGACAGCTTTGGTTCCGAAGGTCTCTCACACCAGTATTACTGGCATCTAGCTCTTCTGCTTGACCTAATGTTGGGTTCCTTGATTGGAGTCTATTTCATCATAAACTTGGTAAACCTTCCTGTATGGGTAATTCCAGGTTCCCTTGTAGCTTGCAGTATTCCCTAAGCAAGCCCTCACTTCTGCAGATTGTGGGTGAATAGATGTTGATTAGCAGAGGAAGCCAATAAATCAGTGTTGGTCGGATTGCCCCAGTTATTAAACGCATAGTGAGGTTCAACTAGGCATCACACAACTTGGTGTGGCAGCTGTTTCGCATTCTGGGGCACAATACTCAGCTGCTGAGAAGACCAGCGCAATGGATGACGTGTGTAATGTATCTGCTGAAGCTTCCCATGTCATTCCACACAATTTTTGATTAATACTGTTACAAGTTTTTATGTTGGCAGCAGTATCTTCAATATGTTTTCCATATGAAAGGGTGCACTCAAGGGTGACACCAAGGTACTTAGGGTACATGTTATGCCAAAGAGAATTTCTGTTAAGTTTCACTCTGGTATCCACATTAGCTTATTTGTTTGTTAGATGAACCATATGTACTGCAGTTTTACTTGCACTGGGTTTAAGTTGCCACTCTCTAAAATAGACACTCATAACGGCTACATCTTCTGTGTGAATTGTCTCCTCTCGTCCGAGATCCTTAGTTCTACAAGCAAGAGCAGTATTGTCTGTGTAGCAGAATTTTGTCGACCCGGTATTGGGAGGTCAGAGATACATAGGTTGAATAATAGGGGGCCTAAGACAGAGCCATGTGGCAGACCATCACTTAATTTCTTCTCCTCACTCACATTTTCTCCCAGGTAAACATGGAAATATCTATTGTTTATCAGAATGTTGATGAGAGTTACAGTTTTTCGACATTGGATTGTTTTGAGTGATTTGTATATCATCCCTTCTCTCCATACTATGTCATATGCCATGGTTAGGTCTATGAATGTGACAGATGCCTTCAAGTTTTCTTGGAAACCAGCTTCTATGAAAGTTGTTAGGGCCAATACCTGATCACTTCTTTGTGGCCTGAAACCCGCTTGCTGAGCTGTGATATGTTCCAGTATGAAGCTGCTGATTCTATTACAAATTAGCTTCTCCAAGAAAAGAGTTTATAAGAACAGTTCAAAAGGGAAATTGGAGTGGCACTTTGTGGGTGGTCAGCTGATTTACCTGGTTTCAAAATTGTCACTATTTTTGTTCTCTTTAGCTCACTGAACATTGATCCACTATCTATGGTGTTGGAGAAGAAGTGGACCAGCCATTTTTTCCATCGTTACCCATGTTTATCAGAAATTCTGGGTGTATATTATCCAGACTAGGTGCTTTACAAAATTTAGTTTGTTTCAAGGCCTCTTCCAATTTAGTCAGTGTAAATGGTGAAGAGAAATTGTATTCATTTGGGGACTGATCTTTGAGAGAGGTGAGTTCTTTTTTTATTTTAGAAATATGTTGTTTGTCATGGGATGTACTAGATGTTTCAACTATTTGGTTAGTGATTTGGTTACCTGAAATACCAGGTTTCTGCCCAGGTTTATTGGAGGTTCCACCAAGCTTACACAGAAGGCTCTATGCCTTTCTACTTGAATGTCTGAAGTTTACATTTTCTACCATGTCACCACCATCATACTAGGTCATCTGCAATATTGCTATCACGTTTTGCTATACTGTTCGTAAAGTTGTTCACAATGTTCTTTCCAACCCGGTATATATTCCTTTTTGTACGCATGGGGGATAAAATTCTTAGCAGCAGTAAGAACAGCCGCAATGGATTTAGGGTAGATTTTAGGTTCTGGTGGAATAAAATAGATGTATTTATCTACGTGGTCAGCAAAACTCCACAAATAAGCCCTGTGGCAGTTCCATCTGGGTTGTGCTACAGATCTCGCTATTGGGACAGAGAGCCCCATATGGAGGATTACTGGCCTGTGCTGGCTATGTGGGAAATTAGGTATAACCTCTCTGAATATAGGCACTGGGTGCCCTCTGCAGTCCCGGGACACAAAGCAGAGATCCAGGTTGTAATCTTGTCACCTAGTGGCCAATATGAAAGTTCCCAAATCCTTGGCATCATAAAGCAGGTACAGATTTTCATTTTCATCCCAATTGTTGAGTGCAATACCTCACTCATTGTCGCATGCATAGTTCCAGTGATCATAGTGACTATTAAAATCTCCATCATTAATCAATGGGTGGACAGTAATTGGCAGAACATCCAGTGGCCATGGAACATTTGGTGGCCTTTAAATATTATTTATAATGGTTTCCTCCACTACTATAGAGACATAATGGCTCTCATTTTCTGTATTTCCCAAAATGAGACGAGCATGCTCGATATTGCTCCTTATGTAGGTGGCAACACCATACACACTGTGATAAGTAGCATCCTTAAGATCATAGCCATGGATCCTATCTCTTCCATGCAGGTCATCCATATTTGGAGAATGTGTTTCCTGGATTAGAACTATGTCAATATCATTATCTACAAGGAGTTTAACTAGGAAATCACTTTTAACTAGGCTAATACCTTCTATGTTTAAATTGCATACTTGGATTGAAGGGCCAAGTCTTTTAATCATATGGTCTTGAAAAGGTCCATTTTTTAAAGCTTTTTGATTTTGATTTGTCTGCATCTCTGTAGCCAGGAAATCCAATAACTGGTCTGGCTGCCTATTTCTTTGCTGTCTCTGACAGAATTATAATGTCATCGGCAAACCTCAAAGTTTTTATTTCTTCTCCCTGACTTTAATTACTGCTCCAAATTTTTATTTTGTTTCCTTTACTGCTTTCTCAATATACTGGTTGAATAACATTGGGGATAGGCTTGTCCCACTCCCTTCTCAACCACTGCTTGCCTTTCATGCCCCTCAACTTTTATAACTGCCATCTGGTCTCATACAATCGTAAATAGCCTTTCACTCCCTATAATTTACCCCTGTCACCTTTAGAATTTGAAGGAGAGTTTTGCAGTCAACAGTGTCAAAAGCTTTCTTGAAGTCTACAAATGCTGTAAATGTGAGTTTGCCTGTCCTTAATCTATCTTCTAAGTTACATTGTAGGGTCAGTATTGCCTTGCATTTTCCTACAATTCTCCTGAATCCAAACTGATCATCTCCAAGGTCAGCTTCTACCAGATTTGCCATTCTTCTGCAAAGAATTCGTATTAATATTGTGATTTAGTAAACTGATAGTTTGGAAATTTCACACCAGTCAGCACTGGCTTTCTTTGCAACTGAAATTATATATACAATAGAGGGAAACATTCCACGTGGGAAAAATATATCTAAAAACAAAGATGATGCGACTTACCAAACAAAAGTGCTGGCAGGTCGATAGACACACAAACAAATACAAACATACACACAAAATTCTAGCTTTCGCAACCAACAGTTGCTTCTTCAGGAAGGAGGGAAGGAGAGGGAAAGACGAAAGGATGTGGGTTTTAAGGGAGAGGGTAAGGAGTCATTCCAATCCCGGGAGCGGAAAGACTTACCTTAGGGGGAAAAAAGGACAGGTGTACACTCGCACACACACACATATCCATCCGCACATACACAGACACAAGCAGACATTTGTAAAGGCAAAGATTTCGGGCAGAGATGTCAGTCGAGGCAGAAGTACAGAGGCAAAGAAGTTGTTGAAAGACAGGTGAGGTATGAGCGGCGGCAACTTGAAATTAGCGGAGGTTGAGGCCTGGCACATATCGAGAAGAGAGGATATACTGAAGGGCAGAAAGCCTGTTCCTTCTGCCACCAAACTTCACTAATTCCCACTATATATATCTTCAACCTATCCATTTATTTACTTTTTAATTTTCTTACCTACCTACTTGATTATGAGATGTAACATTCCGTGCTCCAATATGCAGAATGCCAATTTTGTTTTTCCTAATGATGACCTAGCCGCAGTGGATACACTGGTTCCCATGAGATCACCGAAGTAAAGTACTGTCGGCACTTGGAAAGGTGACCGTGCTCACAAATGTAAGGATGTAGAGGAGTATACCACTAGGGGTATGATAGATACTGCCTACAGGAAAATTAAGAGACCTTTGGAGAAAAGAGAACCACTTGCATGAATATCAAGAGCTCAGATGGAAACACAGTTCTAAGCCAAGAAGGGAAAGCAGAAAGGTGGAAGTAGTATATAGAGGGTATATACAAGGGCGATTATCTTGAGGACAATATTATGGAAATGGAAGAGGATGTAGATGAAGATGAAATGGGAGATATGATACTGCGTGAAGAGTTTGACAGAGCCACTGAAAGACCTAAGTCGAAACAAGGCCCCAGGAGTGACAGCATTCCGTTAGAACTACTGATAGCCGTGGGAGAGCCAGCCCTAACAAATCTCTACCATCTGGTGAGCATGATGTATGAGACAGGCGAAATGTCCTCAGACTTCAAAAAGAATATAATTCCAATCCTGAAGAAAGCAGGGGTTGAGAGATGTGAAAATTACCAAACTATCAGTTTAATAAGCCAAGGCTACAGAATACTAACACGAATTCTTTACAGACGAATGGAAAAACCGGTAGAAGCAGACCTCGGAGAAGATCAGTTTCGATTCTGTAGAAATGGTGGAACACGTGAGGCAATACTGACCCCATGACTAATATTAGAAAGTAGATTAAGGTAAGGCAAACCTATGTTTCTAGCATTTGTAGACTTAGAGAAAGCTTTTGACAATGTTGACTGGAATACTCCCTTTCAAATTCTAAAGGTTGCAGGGGTAAAATACAGGGAGTAAAAGGCTATTTACAATTTGTACAGAAACCAGATGGCAGTTATAAGAATCGAGGGGCATGAAAGGGAAGCATTGGTTGGGAAGGGAGTGAGACAGGCCTGTAGCCTATCCTCGATGTTATGCAATCTATATATTGAGCAAGCAGTGAAGGAAACCAAAGAAAAATTTGGAGTAGGTATTAAAATCCATGAAGAAGAAAAAAAAAACTTTGAGGTTCGCCAATGACATTGTAATTCTGTCAGAGACAGCAAAGAACTTGGAAGAGCAGTTGAACGGAATGGATAGTGTCTTGAAACGAGGATATAAGATGAACATCAACTAAAGCAAAACAAGGATAATGGAATGTAGTCGAATTAAGTTGGGTAATGCTGAGGGAATTAGATTAGGAAATGAGGCACTTAAAGTAGTAAATGAGTTTTACTATTTGGGGAGCAAAATAACTGATGATGGCCAAAGTGGAGGGGATATAAAATGTAGACTGGCAATGGCAAGGAAAGCGTTTCTAAAGAAGAGAAATTTGTTAACATCGAGTATAGATTTAAGTGTCAGGAAGTCATTTCTGAAAGTATTTGTATGGAGTGTAGCCATGTATGGAAATGAAATGTGGACAATAAATAGTTTAGAAAAAAGAGAATAGAAGCTTTCAAAATGTGGTGCTACAGAATAATGCTGAAGATTAGATGAGGAGGTATTGAATGGAATTGGAGAGAAGAGAAATTTGTGGTACAACTTGACTAGAAGAAGGGATCGGTTGGTAGAACATATTCTGAGGCATCAAGGGATCACCAATTTAGTATTGGAGGGCAGCACAGAGAGTAAAAATCGTAGAAGGAGTCCAAGAGATGAATATGCTATACAGATTCAGATGGATGTAGGTTGCAGTAGGTACTGGGAGATGAAGAAGCTTGGACAGGATAGAGTAGCATGGAGAGCTGCATCAAACCAGTCTCTGGACTGCAGACCACAACAACAGCAACATGTAAGCACTTGAAATGGTGGGACATTTGGGATAGTGGTATGCTTAAGCACCTTTTTCCTTCATTTCGTTGCAACTGAGGAAAGGTAATCATGTCTCGGTCAGCATCATCAGGTGTTGGGTTTTCAGTACCCCTGGGGTTACCACTAAGGAGATATTAAAAGTTTCAGAAACTGAAGTGAGTTACCAGTTGTTTGACAGACTGGAAGAAGGAAATAGCTCATCTGGAGTATGCAGAGGAGGAGTAGAGAAGATTCAGTGACTGGTGGATTAAAAATAGGTCTTGGGACCTGAGAAATAGGACAATTATGGAGAAGATGGAAAGAAAGGAGAAAGAGGAAGCACAGAGTAAGGAGAAGGAGTAAGTCAAAAGGGAGAGGAACAGACTTGTGTCTCATTTACCTGTTCTTGCAAAACATCCATATACTGTCACTGTAGCTGAACCTGTCAATCCTGTGAAGGGTAAGAAATAAATAGACAATTGGTCGGATTATTTTTTGAGTGGGCAGAGTAAGATAATTACAGAGAATACTGACTTTGTGAACTTTGCATAATCCAGAGTGGAACTTCAGGCTGATATATCCCATCCCAACAGAAACATCACATGATAATACCTCAGAAACATGGGCCATGGTACTGCTGCCATGACACATGTTGTGCAGGTGCAGTTTGGCCCCTGCTATTCATGTGGCCACAGCACAGATAATAATGTTACTAGGATACTACACGGATTGTGCAAGAGGGTGTTGATGTTGACAGTTGTGTTATGGAAGAAATTATACATTCACATATATTTCCTCAGAAGTGTTGTGAACAGAGGGAAAGGAAGAGGGGATGACTTTGTGAAGTCAATGATCAACCTGACAGGGAAGAATCTGTTGAGGAGTGCACTTCAAAGGTTTGGAATGTAACAATAGAGCAACCACTACGTCACATGTATGCAGAACCAACTTCTGATGCATGTTATGAGTTGTTCACTGCAAAGACAGTGTGGTATGTGCAGTGAGTGTAAATCAGGTGAATAGTATGGGACAAATATGAAAGTAAATCTTCTGACTAAACATCATTTCAGAGTTATCCTATAGTGTCAGGAAAGTGTAGAAATGTCATAGAATGCATCTACTGTATTGAACAAACCAGTAAATCATGTGTAAGTGTACTATGGTTTAATCATGTTGTCACAGAAGAAGCTGAGTAGCACCTTGGTGTAGTGGTTATGATACTAACCTGCTGGCATGAAAGGTCCTGAGTTCAAAACTCACCTCAACTCTACAATTTTAATTTCTATATTCGGTTCGAGTACATTCTAGAAGTATCCACAAATGTCAAGCATCATTGTACAGGAGTGTTCTGTAGCTGTATATATACTGTATGGGTTCTGCCCAGAGGCAGTTCGCTCTGCGTTCTTGTATGTGCAAGTACTGAATAAATTTTTGTTAAGTGAAGTAAGTGTTTGTCATTCAGCTAATTTCACCTTCTTCTATGTGACATTATTCTGGTGGAGATGCTGGGTATTTGAACCTGTGATAGCGCACATTATCGATGAAACAGTGGTTTCCATCAAGCCATGACAGAGCTGCCGTTTATGTTGCGAGAAACCTGAGTTTGAGCCATATTTAACAGATCGCAATCTACCAAAGACAGAAGAAGAAGAGGATGTTACAATGACAGCAACTGTGTGCCACCACATGAGACATCCTTCCGGGTTCTCTGGTGACGATGACAACAACTGGCTGAAGATACATGAGTGTATAGCCAAATTTTAAAAAATGGGCTGACACCGTGTGTTTGGCTAACGTATTTTTCTACTTGGAGGGCACTGCAAGCAATGGTATGAGGAGAAGTTCACAAGCTGGGAAGTATTCTAGCTGGAACTGCGCAAGTATTTTGGCAACACACGACGACAGAAGTGCAAGGTTGAAGATAAACCACAGGGCACAGCGTCCAGAAGAAACTACAGCATCCTACATTCAATACGTCTTGGAGCTGTGTAAAACAGTGGGTCCTAGACTGAAGGAAGAAATAAGGTTCCACATCTCATCAAGGATGTTGCTGAGGACATGTATCAAGCCCTACTCCTGAAGGAGGTTTTGACAGCAGACGACTTCATAAAACAGTGCCAGTATATCGAGACAATGCATCAAAAAAGAATTACACGCAAGAAGTTTGAACGGCTTCCAAACATCATATTGATGTCTGTGATGGAGGAAGCAACTGATTTCAGAAGTGTTCTTTGTCAGATAGTGAGATAGGAAGGTCAGAAGGCACTTGGATTGCACGGCGAGCAAAAAACCAAAATGCTTCGAGAGGTTATAAGGGAGGAAGTGGAACAGACATTGAACCCAATCTCTCATCCTTCATTTCCTTTAAAATAGTGAAAAAGTCGAGTTACATTCCTACAATGCTGCATGAGGAACCTGTTTGGGCACCAAAGAAGACTGACATCTGCAGGACCCAGGATAACCAATCAGTATGTTTCCACTGCGGACATCCGGGACATGTGGTGCACTATTGTCAAGAAAGGCAGTGGATATTTGATGATGCCCGTGCAAGAAGACAGCAGACCGATCTTAGCCGATGCCAACTCCAGGACGATGAAGATGAACAAGAAGATGTGGGTGCAGGACGACGTGGGTCACCATCACTGCAAGCTAGCTGCTGGAGAGGATGCTCCACAACACACCGATCAAGGTCTCCATCACCGTTTAGAAGCTCCAGCCAATCACCTAGAGCCCCTGCAACCTTCCTTGGAGGTAAGGCCGCCAAGGAGAAAAATCCTCCACTGTCAGTCACTACAAAAATGAAAGGAAACTACGTCAATATCCAGCTCATGGATGGCCGACCAGCCCAATCTCTTGTGGACTCTGGAGCATCATATTCAGTCATTTCAGAGAAGTACCGTCACCAATTGTAGAAGCCATATTCGTCGACAACAAAACATCTCTGCTGAAGATAGCTAATGGGAAATATGTTAAACCTACTGGAAGTTGTACCATTCGTGTGGGCATAAGTGGCCATACACAGCCATTACAATTCATCATCTTACAAGGGTGTAGTCATGACATGATTCTCAGGTGGGACTTTTTGAAAGCTTCTCAGGCAATTATAGATTGTGGTCACTCAAGGATTATGCTAGACGAGATGAGATACTGTGGACAGGAAGACGCAAAACCAAGTGTGTGGAGACTATGTGTGCTGGATGAAGTGATCATTCATGCGGTCAGCACTAGAAAGGTAACTGTCATGTGTCATGTCATGCATCAACCCATGGATCTTGTAGTTGAATGTAAAAGAAGCATACCACTGGAGAATCACTTCGTCATCCCAGCCTCTGTCATCTCCTTAAGAACGGATTTGGTGAATTGTGGATAGTTAACTGTCGCCAAGAACCACAGATACTTCCAAGATGCATGTGCACAGCAAATGCTCAGCCATTAATTGCAGAAGAGCTGAGCATCATAGAAACCTCCCAAGCCGAGTCTGTGGGCAAAATTAGTGCTACCACTATGAGACAAGATCTTCTAGCTCGACTATCACCAAATCTCACTGAGGAGCAACAGAAGAAGCTACATGCCATTCTTCAAGAGTTCTCTGAATGCTTCAATCCACAGGTGAAGAGCAAATTAGACAAATCGACTGTGAATCACCGGATTAGCACTGGAGACCATCAACCCATAAGCCAGAGCAACGGAACGTCGAATAATTCGCAACGAGGTAGAGAAAATGATGAAGAATGACATCATTCAGCCTTCGCAGAGCCCATGGTCATCACCAGTAGTCCTCATCAGGAAGAAGGTTGGCAGTTGGTGCTTTTTTGTTGGTTTCAGGAAGCTTAATAAGATAACTGAATAGGATGTTACCCTCTTCCACGAATTGACGATACACTAGATTTTCTGAAGGGGGCTAAGTTTTACTCAGCCATGGATATGTACTAGAGATACTGGCAAATCAAAGAAGATGAAACTGATCATGATGAAACTGCATTCATCACCCCTGAGGGACTGTATGAGTTTCAGGTAATGGCATTTGATTTGTGTAATGCATCAGCAACTTTTGAATGGATGGTGCATAATCCTCTACGTCACCTGAAGTGGACGATGTGCCATTGTTATTTAGATGACATTATAGCGTTCTCAGAAGCATTTGATGAACATATAAAAAGACTGAGTGCCATTTTTAAGCGTCTCCAACAAGGCGGGCTGAAACTTAATCCAAGAAAGTGTCTCTTTGGAGCAAAGGAAATCAAAGTACTTAGACACCTTGTGTCATTTGCAGGAGTGCAACCAGGCCCAGAAAAGATGAGAGCTATAACGGAATTTCCTATTCCTAAAAGTACTAGAGATGTGAGAAGCTTCCTCGGATTATGTTCTTCTTACCATCATTTTATCAAAGACTTTTGTGTCAAAGCCAGGCCACTCCAAGAGTTGTTAAAAGCTGATGTTAAATTTATCTGGGGTGGTGTTCAACAAGATTCTTTTGATATGCTGTGAAAAGCTCTGACGACTGACCCCTTACTTGGTCTGTATGTGAGAGCACCTACAAAACTACACACAGATGCCAGTGGATATGGGATCGGTGCTGTTCTGGTGCAAATTTTGGATGGTAAAGAGAAGGTTATAGCCTATGCTTCTAGGAACTTACAAAAGCTGAGGGAAACTACCCAACTGCAGAAAGAGAATGTCTTGCTGTGATCTGGCCCATGTGCAAATTTTGACAGTATCTCTATGGAAGGCCAATCACAGTTGTTACAGACCATCACTCACTTTGTTGGTTGACAGGTCTTAAGGCTCCAACAAAATGACTCTCCAGGTGGGCACTACATCTTCAAGAGTATGATATTGCCATAGTGTACAAAAGTGGAAGAAAACACCAAGATGCTGACAGTCTCTCAAGAAACCCTGTACAAGACCATCAAGACTTTGTTGAAGATAGTGACTGTCTCACTGCACTCTAGGATCACTTTGATGAGCAGAAGAAGGACGCCAAGATATCTCAAACTGTGCTTGCTTTAAATCGGTCAGATGATGTGAAAGGACAATTTAAGCTAGTTAAAGGATTGCTTTGCAAGAAAAACTTTGATCTGTTTGGAAAGATGTGGCTACCAGTCGTTCCTAAACACTTATGTTCTACAGAAATTCCATGGTACACCTGAGGCTGGACATACGGTAGAATCTGGAAGAGATTTTTCTGGCCAGGGTTATTTATTAGTGTCCGTCAATACATGTCACACTGTCGAGTGTGCCAGAGGAGAAAGGCAGTTCCCCAGAAAACACCTGGCCAACTCATACCAATTCCACCAGCTGAAACACGTTTCCAACATGTTGGGATTCACCTCCTCGGACAGTGCCCAAGGTTGTTAATTACAGATTGAGGGAAAGTTTTTCAATTGAATCTTGTGAGAGAGATAAACCGTCAGTGTAACGTTGCTCATCACATGACAACTGCCTACCATCCACAAACTAACATGCTTACTGAATGCCTTGAAGACCGTGGCCAACATGCTATCAATGTTCATCAATATTGAGCAGAGCAACTGAGATGAGGTGCTACCTTTCGTGATGTATGCCTACAACACCGCAAAACAAGACACCACAGGATTTATGCCATTTTTTCTGGTGCATGGGCGTCAGGCAACTACAATGATTGACACTGTGTTTCCGTTACATCCTAATGATATGGATGATGATTAAATCAGCCAGGTGTTCAACAGATCTGAGGAAGCTTGGCAATTAGCTCGACTCCATGTGCTGTAGGCTCAAGAAAACTATTGCCAAAGGTATGACGTGAACCACCACCCTGTTGTCTACGGGCCTGGTGACCTCGTCTGGATCTTCACTCCTGTTTGTAAGGTTGGTCTCTCTGAGAAGTTCCTCAGGCGCTGCTTTGGACCTTATGAGGTTGTAAGACAGTTGTCTGATGTTACTTATGAAGTTGAAGATTTCAACCCTGACACAAGAAGATGAAATATCAGAGATACGGTCCACGTCCTTCGAATGAAACCCTACTGCAACCCATGGTAAATTCGAAGCTCCAGCAACAGGCAACAAGCAGAAAGGTCATGAAGAGTGTTGCGGCAAAAGAAGTTGTAAGAAGATCACTACAAGGGCGAGCATCAGTCATCGGGAGTCTGATTTGCAGGACTGATGACTCGTTCCCGGACTAGGAGGATGTAACACTGAGACCCTGTTCTCTTAAGGGTGGAGCAATGTCACAGAAGAAACTGAATAATACTGTGGTGTAGTGGTTATGATACTAAATTGTTGGCATGGAAGGTCTTGAGTTCAAAACTCACCTTGACTGTACAATTTTAATTTCTAATTCAGTTTGAGTATCCACAAATGTCAAGAATCATTGTACATGAATGTTCTGTAGCTGCATATATACTTCATGTTTTGTGCCCGGAGGCAGTTCACTCCATGCTCTTGTATGTGTAAGTGCTGAATAAACTTTCATTAAGTGAAGTTAGTGTTTGTCATTCAGCTAATTACACCTTCTTCTATGTGACAATAGGATATATTGCCACTAGGCACAGGGAGTTTCTCTGGGTGATCAGGAGTACCATAGAATGAAGCATTTCTGAAGGAATTCAGTCTGTATTTATCACTACTGTGACAGAAATAAGTGGGTCTACCTGCTGAAGTACTGTGAATGTTAGTGCTGAATATGGGTTTTGCTTGGTGATAATTGTAGGACTGTGTTTTCTACAAAAGCATATGAGGAACTGTTGCCACAGAGATAAAGATCTGAATGATGTTCTAAGGCGAAGGATTAAAAAATAACCAGGGAGGCAAATGAGATGTTGAGGATAAAAGTTTAATTGAGCCAGACCATGTCCTGTTAAAGGTGATATGTTATTAAGAGAGAAATATTTCCAACGCAGCGTTAGCTGTAGTGGATGTATGTGGGATAGTGTAATGTCAGTCTTGATGAGAAATGTATTTTCAAGAGCTTAATAGGAGACAGGGCCACAGTACAAGCTGTGAGAGTATTGAGAGAGAATTGCGAAGGATACTTGAATCACAGAATGAAAATTATAAAGGCATGATGTGATGTATGTTCCAAGAGAACTAATGAACTTGTAAGTGGAGTAGAAATAAGCAACTTAGTAGAGTAAGATGTAATGTAATTGGATAGATAAAAACCTACTCACCAAGCGGCAGCAGGAGAACTCACATATAAAAGGTATTACAGTTTGTAAGCTTTCGGAGCCAGTGGGTCCTTCTTCTGGCAGAAGGGTTGAAAGAGAAGGAAGGATGGTGAAGGAAAAGGACTGGTGGAGTTTAGGAAATGGAGTAGGATTTTGGAAAAAAAATCTGGAACGTATTGGATGGGATGAGAATGAAAGATTGATTGTGGGGATTGCATTGGATAAGATTTGAAAATACCGTACCTTGCCAACCGGTTCATCGGCCAGCTATCAGTGTGTAATGTGAGTGTGAAATGATTCATTCATACCATTATGATTTATCATACAAATGATCCATGAACATGAAACAAACAGGTATTATTTTTGCCACACAACACCTCCATCTTATTTTCTGAATTTTTTATGATCTGGGCACACTTCAAGGTCAATCTCTGCCTTTCCCTCAAAATTTCAACATTTATTCCTATATACATTTCAACTGCTCTTTTTCAGCTCACCAATCTACCACTTTTGTAACTACTCCATAAAAGTTTCAGGCCACATTACACACACATACCATCAATGATGCATTCATTTTGACAGCTGTCAAACATACACACCTATTTCCACACCTACATCTACATCTATACTCTGGAGACCACTATCAAGTGCACGGTGGAGGGTAAGTCCCATTGTATCAGATATTGAGGCTTTTTGCCATTCCTTTCCTCATGGAGCATGGGCAGAATGACTGCTTCAGTGCCTCTGTGCACACTTTAATTATCCCTGTTAATCCTATCTGATATAACCCCCTCCCCCTCCACACACACACACACACACACACACACACACACAAACAAACAAGCGATTTATAAGCAATTGCCTTTGTAGACTAATCTCATTTCCGTAGTAGCTGTTGCTGTTGTTGTACTTGTAGTCTTCAGTCCTAAGACTGGTTTCATGCAGCTTTCCATGTTACTCTCTCCTGTGCAAGCTTCTTCGTCTCCCAGCACCTACTACAACCTACATCCTTCTGAATCGGTTTAGTGTATTCATTTCTTGGTCTCCCTCTACAATTTTTACCCTCCACACTGCCCTCCAATACTATATTGATGATCCCTTGATGCCTCAGAACATCTCCTACCAACCAATCCCTTCTTCTAGCCAAGTTGTGCCACAAACTCCTCTTCTCATCAATTCAATTCAATACCTCCTCATTATTTATGTGATCTACCCATCTAATCTTCAGCATTCTTCTGTAGCACCACATTTCGAAAGCTTCTATTCTCTTCATGTCCTAACTATTTATCATCCACATTTCACTTCCATACATGGCTATACTCCATACAAATTCTTTCAGAAACGACTTCCTGACACTTAAATCTATACTCGATGTTAACAAATTTCTCTTCTTCAGAAATGCTTTCCTTGCCATTGCCAGTCTACATTTTATATCCTCTCTACTTTGACCATCATCAGTTATTTTGCTCCCCAAATTGCAAAACTTCTTTACTACTTTAAGTGTCTCATTTTCTAATCTAATTTCCTCAGCATCACCTGACTTAATTTGACTACATTACATTATCATCATTTTGCATTTGTTGATGTTCATCTTATATCCTTCTTTCAAGACACTGTCTATTCCGTTCAGCTGCTGTTACAGGTCCTTTTGCTGTCTCTGACAGAATTACAATGTCATCGGCGACCCTCAAAGTTTTTGTTTCTTCTCCATGGATTTTAATACGAACTCTGAATTTTTCTTTTGTTTTCTTTACTGCTTGCTCAATATACAGATTGAATAACATCGGGGAGAGGCTACAACCCTGTCTCACTTCTTTCCCAACTACTGCTTCCCTTTCATGCCCCTCAACTCTTATAACTGCCATCTGGTTTCTGTACAAATTGTAAATAGCCTTTTGCTCCCTGTATTTTACCCCTGCAACCTTTAGAATTTGAAAGGGATTATTCCAGTCAACATTGTCAAAAGCTTTCTCTAAGTCTACAAATGCTAGAAACATAGGTTTGCCTTACCTTAATCTAGCTCCTGAAATGAGTCATAGGGTCAGTATTGCCTCAAGTGTTCCAATATTTCTACGGAATCCAAACTGAACTTCCTCAAAGTCGGCTTCTACCAGTTTCTCCATTTGTCTGTAAAGAATTCGCATTAGTATTTTGCAGCTGTGATTTATTAAACTAATAGTTCAGTAATTTTTACATCTGTCAACACCTGCTTTCTTTGGTATTGGAGTTATTATATTCTTCTTGAAGTCTGAGGGTATTTTGCCTGTCCCATACTTCTTGGTAGAGTTTTGTCAGAACTGGCTCTCCCAGGGCTGTCACTATTTCTAATGGAATGTTGTCTACTCCTGGGGCCTTGTTTCAACTCAGGTAGTATTTTACCAATAAATCAAAGTCTGCTATCTGCTTTACCACAACTGAGCCTCTGTGATCATTCCATTTCATGTCTCTACAAGCTGCTACACTCAGGATTTCTATGAGTCACAAGTTGACCATTTCCAACTTTGACTTATGATAGTGAAGTCATAGGATACTACATTTTTTCTTTTTGTGAAGTGAATTTTTTTTTATTTCTGAGCATATAAAACCAGTTGCCAGTCTTTGCACCATTTTAAAATATTATCAAGTTCTGAATGAAAATTTGTGCAGCTTTTTTCAGTCTGCACTTCATTGTAGGTAACCGCTTCATTTGTGAAAAATCTGTACATAATTGTATATACTGTGCTTTCTCAAAATTTAGTGAGAGTGCATTTGCAGAGAACCACTTAATAATTATCTGAAAGTCATTATTTGCTATTTCCTCAGCTGATTCTTGTTTGTTTGGTGTGATTACTGTACTTGTATCATCAGCAAAAATAACTAGCTTAGCATCTTCATTAATATAGAGAGGCAAGTCAGAAATACATATTAAGAGCAATAATTTATGCAAAACTGAATCCTGTGGGCACCATTCTTGATACCTCCTCTGGTAAAGGACTCTGCTCATTTTGCAGACTGTCTGTACTGTTAACTTCAACCCTAACATTATTCCAGTTAAAAATGAATTAAACCATTTGAACCATCCAACTCATACCAAAATACTTAAGCTTATCTAGAAGAATTTCAGGACCCACATAGTCAAAAGCCTTTGAGAGATCACAAAATTCCTGAATGGGTGATGTTCTGTTACTAACCCTTTCAGCACATCTGGCCTTGCGTCATACAAAATGTATTTGAAAAATGTCATCGCAATTGTTACATTATGAAACTGAAACCCAGCAAAATTGTATAATGGAATGAGGCTTAAAGTTCCTTCTCTCCAACAACACATCATAAAGAAGAAATTATTATGTGAAATGGCATAGGCGAGTGAGTTTTTATATCCTGAATCATGCTGATTCCTAATGATTTGCCATTTTGCTTTAACCATACACAATAGCTGGTGAGCTTATGGCATGCCATGACCATAAACATAGCACAAGGCTAGACGCTACATGTTGTGAGTGTGGACCTTAGTGTTAGTTCCTTTTCACATGGTGAGCACTACATAGCTCTCTTCTGTGTTAGTGAAGCAGACAAGCTCTTTTTTCATGCAATTAATCATACTACTTCAAATGTTCTATACAAAGGAGCTTTGTAAGTCAAAAATAAATTTCACATTTACAAAGTTTCATGCACATAATTTATCACACATTTATAACAATACTTACTGATTTCGGTCTTGTTATTTATCCTTTAATTATGTTACCAATATGCAATCTATTTTGCATTTTATTTCAGAATCATATTGTGTATAAATTGTATTAATATTTCAAACATGGCATCCTGTCTAATAGGCTATGTACGAACTACATAGTAAATCATGATTTATGGGATCAATAAAGAAATTCACTAAGTTTGCAAAGAACCATTCAAAGAGCTAAGGATTTTAACCACTGATATATAAATATTTTCTAATTAATTTCTTGTAAATAATTAATCACTGTTAGAAGGACACATATTGAGACCACCATTAAATTGTGTTCCTTTATTGCAGATACTTATGTGTAAATGAATGGTATGTACTCCTATTGAAAATTATTTTCATTAATATCTTGACAACTGAAATGTCTATCTCATTTAATATAGGAGGAAGGACCCAATAGTAACAAGAATTTTTCTCTAGCAGTTTACAGAAATTGGATGAAAATCAGTGTGGGTCTAGGCCTCTTAGAGGTTGTCAGGACCAGATCTTTAGCTTACGGCAAATAATGGAGAAGTGTTACGAGGCATATGACCGGGTTCCTAGAAGGAAGTTATTGTCTGTTCTACTAGATTATGGAATAGGAGGCAAACATTTGCAAACAATTAAAGGTCTTTACATAGATAGTCAGGCAGCAGTTAGAGTTGACGGTAAATTGGGTTCATGGTTCAGAGTAGTCTCAGGGGTAAGACAAGGCTGCAACCTGTCTCCACTGTTGTTCATATTATTTATGGATCATATGTTGAAAACAATAAACTGGCTGGGTGAGATTAAGATATGGGAACACAAAATAAGCAGTCTCGCATATGCAGATGACTTAGTTGTGATGGCAGATTCGATTGAAAGTTTGCAAAGTAATATATCAGAGCTAGATCAGAAATGTAAGGACTGTGGTATGAAGATTAACATCTCCAAAACGAAAGTAATGGCAGTGGGAAAGAGATATAAACGGATTGAGTGCCAAATAGGAGGAACAAAGTTAGAACAGGTGGATGGTTTCAAGTACTTAGGATGCATATTCTCACAGGATGGCAACATAGTGAAAGAACTGGAAGCGAAGTGTAGCAAAGCTAATGCAGTGAGTGCTCAGCTACAATCTACTCTCTTCTGCAAGAAGGAAGTCAGTACCAAGACTAAGTTATCTGTGCACCGTTCAATCTTTCGACCAACTTTGTTGTATGGGAGTGAAAGCTGGGTTGATTCGGGTTACCTTATCAATAAGGTTGAGGTTACGGATATGAAAGTAGCTTGGATGGCTGCAGGTACTAGTAGATGGGAACAATGGCAGGAGGGTGTCCACAATGAGGAAATCAAAGAAAAACTGGGAATGGACTCTATAGATGTAGCTGTCAGGGCGAACAGGCTTAGATGGTGGGGTCATGTTACACACATGGGAGAAGCCAGGTTACCCAAGAGACTCATGGGTTCAGCAATAGAGGGTAAGAGGAGTCGGGGTAGACCAAGTAGAAGATACCTGGATTCGGTTAAGAATGATTTTGAAGTAATAGGCTTAACATCAGAAGAGGCATCAATGTTAGCGCTGAATAGGGGATCATGGAGGAATTTTATAAGGGGGACTATGCTCCAGACTGAACACTGAAAGACATAATCAGTCTTAAATGATGATGATGATGATGATGATGAGTTTACAGAACACTTGTTTTGATTTCTCCCACTGCCTTCACTAGACATGATTTTGTAATAGTTGTCCAAGCAGCATTGGTGTGGGAACACTATTGTAGTCAGTTTGATTGTGTTTGTAAGCACTGTTTCATGTGTTAAGTGATTTTTCAATGGGAGACATTAAATATCAATGCGCTAACATCAGGTTCCGTTCCCTGTTAGAGAGCCTGCAGCAAAAACTATCACAATGCTTTGGATAGCTTATGTGGTGGAAGCTTTGAGCTACACAAGGGTTTATTACTGGTTTTCCCATTTTAAAAGTGGCCAAATGCCAACTGAATGTGAATCACGACAGGGATGTTTCTCAACTTCCAGAAAACAAGGAAACATTGAAAAAAATCCATGTTATGGTAATGTTTGATCATCATAAAACAATCGATGAGTTGATGGACATGGCTGGAATATCCTGGAGATCATCAATGAACTTTGACTGAAGATGAAATTTTGTTGCAGCAAAATTTGTTCTGTGCATGCTTTCTGTTGACCAGAGAGTGAATCATTAGTGTATGTTCTAGGAATGGTAAGAACAGTCAGAAACTGAACCAGACTTTTATGCAAAAATCGTCACATTCAGTGAATCAAGGTGTTATGGATACAATGCAGAAACCATGGAACAATGCAACCACTGAAAGACCCCTTCTTCCCCAACACCAAAGAAATCATGGAAGGTGAGATCCCATGTGTACAAAATAGTGGTTTGTTTTTTCCACATCACAGGTATTGGCCACCATGAATTTGTTTCCCAGGGTTCCACAGTTAACCAACATAACTACCTTCCAAGTGTTAAACGATTATGTGGAGCAGTGAGAAAAAAGACATACATTTTTGCAATCAGGAGACTAGCTGTGTCAGCACAACAATGCACCTGTGCACACAGCATGACAGGCATATTTTGGCCAAAAACCAAATGACAGTGGTTTCTCACACAACCCATTCACTGGATCTGACACTCTGTAACTTTGTCATATTCCCAAAAAACAAAAGGAAGTGTTTTCAAGATGTAGGAGAAGAGAAGCATCATTTTCAAGGTGTTTCAGGTTTCAAAATGTTCCATCAAGTACATGTTTTTTTGTAAAAAGATTCTCGTTATTTTTGGGTCCCCCTGCGTATCATTCAGTTTAGACAGTGAACATGTAACTACTTAACTAATGAACTGTCTGAGCATGCAGCAGTAGCTTATTTTCCAGAACCATTACTTTAAATGCATGTACGTCTAACTAATCTCTGATCTTAAAATGCAGAGTGTGGCACAAATGACAATACGTTTCTACAACGAAATGCGGCGGTATTATTACACAACTCCAAGTAGCTACTTGGAACTCTTGAAGCTGTACTTGACTATGCTGCAGAATAAGACAGATCAGTTACAAAAGAAACATGACCGTATTGCTAATGGCCTACGGGTAAGATGTAAATAAAGCTATCAATACAATAAGTTAATATACTTTAAGAACTGCTAAAGTGTATTTGCTTAAATACATAAAAATCAAAACAATTTTATGTAAGAAGATATTTTAATGTAAAACTTATAAATTGACATGTAACAGTTATATCTTTAAAGTATGCAATAATAAGTCAGCTCTAGAGTCATATGAAACTTTCCGTATAATCTACACAACAGTATTGTTCATAGAAAAGGAATTGTTGGGTGCTGAAAATGTGTAATCATATGCAGTTTGTGGATGGCACTTTGCAGAAAAACTGATAGATCTGACTATCCAAGTTGTGAGTTTAATGAAATAAGGAGTCACGAGTCAAAGTTGCCATGTACTTGATACGAACAGCCAGAAATGTTACTTAAGCAAATCCAAGGAACCCAGGCAGGTTTATAAATAGCAAAATAATAATAAGGGTTTAGGTCCATCCCAAAACCTGACATGTGAAACCATCTGCCTTCTGACTGCAGCAACCCCATAGTTTTCTGTACTTGTCTTCCCATTTTGGGTTGGTGCAATGTTCCTACAGAGTGAACATGTACCACTGTTTTGACCAACACCACCAAACTATTGCCCATTACTTACCATCCTGCACTCAAGAAACTGCTCATTTCCTTCACTGCCTCTCCACAGTTCCTATTCCATTACCACCAGACACCTTCTCTGTCACTGTGAATGCACCTTCCTTATGCACCAACATGCCTTGAGGCCATGGAACACTACCTGCCCCAACATCTTCCTGATATCCAACCATCCAAACCAACAACATTTTGACCTGCAATTTCACTCCTTAAATCCAAATCTATGAACAAATCCTTCTTGCTGCGCCGGCCGAAGTGGCCGTGCGGTTCTAGGCTCTGCAGTCTGGAACCGCGAGACCGCTACGGTCGCAGGTTCGAATCCTGCCTTGGGCATGGATGTGTGTGATGTCCTTAGGTTATTTAGGTTTAACTAGTTCTAAGTTCTAGGGGACTAATGACCTCAGAAGTTGAGTGCCATAGTTCCCAGAACCACTTGAACCTTCTTGCTGCCAGGGTACTTGCATGACAACATTCTATGCCAAATTGTTTATGAGGCATCTGGAGGAATACATCCTATCCAGTCAAAACCAAACCACCTTACCTGTTTCAGATTCATTGACGACATTTTTGTGGTCTGGAGTCCTGGCAAGGAAAATCTTTGCTCCTTCCTCCTTAGACTCAACATATGCTCTCAGATATTGACTTCAGCCCTTCCTTATGAACTCAGTGAGCCACCTTCATGGATATCAATGCCCCCTCCCAGATGATCCCATAATTACATCCATCCATCTTAAGTGCACCATCCACCAATGGTACCTCCCATTTGACAGCTGTCACCCATTCCAAGTCAAAAAGTATTTTCCTTACAGCCTTGCTAACTGTGGATGCTGCATCTGCAGTGGAAACAGATGTCAAAATATATGGTAACCTTATCAGAGAATTTTCTGTGCACATGACAAGTAACACACTGTCTACTTGCATGAATGGCAACAGCCAAAAATTGACAGACTGTGAACTATCCAGCTGCCAAACATGTTGCAACAACTGCTTCCCTACGCAAGCCCTTGGTGTGGATACTCCCTTTCAGCACTGGTTTCTCTTAAGTATGCAGGTGGGAATTGTCTCTTCTGTGCTCTCTCAATTCCTCTGGCCTAAACTTCTGTTAACTTGTTTTCCACTGCCTCACATTATCTTTCTTTCTCTCTTCTCTCCACACCACTATTTCCCCATCCAAATTGTGTACTGCTTTCTTCCACTCCCCCCCCCCCCTCTCCCCCCCCCCCCCCCCACACACAGTGGCATTCTTCTCTCTCCCTCCCTCACTCCCTTCTCTCTCTCTCTCTCTCTCTCTAACTATCTATCTCCCCTTTTCACCCCTCTCCCTTTCTCTCCCCTTTCCCTGCCTCCCTCTTCATCTCCACATTCCCCTCCTTTACCCCTAGTCTCTTCCCCCTACATTTTCCACCCCCCTTGCTTCCTCCCCTCTCTGTCTTATTATTATTATTATTATTATTATTATTATTATTATTTATAGAATATGATTCCTTACACTCATTACCCCCTTCTTGCATCCTCTCCTACTGCCTCCCTACCTCCTTCAGCCCAAGCAACTGCTTTAAAATAATCAGTCTTGTCATGGTCATGGGAGTGTGTGTTCGGATGACTGTGTTCTAGTGTGTGTGTGAATGTCTGTACTTCTACTATGAAAGAGCAAAATCTATACTGTAGGTGAGTGGATGCCTTTCCCTTATTTTACATACAGAACTAAAGTGTATGACAATCATTTTCACATAAGTGGTGAACTACCTGCTCATCATTGCATAGTTATATTTAAGAAGCTAAGAAAGCCTTTTGCTGTGCCTTCTGATATGTTTTCCATAATCCCTGTGAGCAGGTATGACATCTATGCTGTGAGCTTGTGTCTTATCACTATGTGCATTAGGTGCTCCTAAAAGATTCAGCTGCCTAAGTGACAAAGTATTTATTTATTTATTTGATCTGATAGACAACATCCCTTTGCAAAGTGTGAATGTTGAATCGTGTGTGTAAGTATTTTAAGCAAGTAATTGTGAAAAGTGTAGAGTATAGTTGCCAACCTGTATTACTGATGGTAATGAGACAGAAATGGGGTAGTGTAAAGTAGTGTTCTGGCATGCCACTCATTTCTTTGTACTAGTACCAATAGCTACACTATAGTAGTAGTAGTAGTAGTTGTTATAGTAAAGGGGTTTTGGGTGCACGACAGCAAGGTCTTCAGCGCCCCTTTCAGTAACTTAGTGAGACGGGTGTCAAGAAAAATCCCAGAACTGGAATATAAAATGAAACAGAAAACATGGGTAACAATCGTTGAAAAACGTGATCACCCACACCAAAGTGTGGGATGAAGCAGAGCGTCAGCAGTAAAACATGGACAACACAGGAAGAAAATGATAGAGGAAGCTAAAACAATGTAGCAGATGGAAGTGGCTGACTGACCGCAAGGAAAAAAGGGGAGGAGTCAGCCACTCAGCAATACACTAAAACCTCCAGCCTAAAATTTTAGGCCAGAGTCCAAACACATCACAAAACTTAAAAACCCTAGACACACACGTCTCATCATTAGCTAAAACAGAAGGCAGATCCCCAGCAACTTGTGCTTCTGCTCGTGCATCACGGTATAAAATGCAGTCTGTTAAAATGTGCCGGACAGATAGGTTGTGTCCCCATCCAATGAATTATTCAACATTATTAGCTGCCATAAATTCAAAATTTGCTCCGAAATTTGCTTTTCCTGGTACTTCTAAAATTAATTAGCTCTAGCTACCTAATGTTAATTTCTTCCCATCAGATGGCTACATAAAAGTTTCTGTAAAATTAAATAATCAAATGCACTAACCAACAGTTACACAGCAAAAACTTTTACAGTAAAGTTTTTTGTCTTAGACTTAGTGATATATCACATAAAATTACTAGAGCCTTAATGACTTACCACATAAATGTTGCTGTTACAGAAATATTAATCTGCCAATATAGTACTTGCTGTTTCTGCTTTATAATATCTTCTGTTTAACTCTGTACAATATTTGCTCTGTATTTTGTAACTCAATGGCCATTTAATGTATTATAGTGAAATTAATGTAATTTTTAATTATTTAGTATTATTTTTGTTATATATTGACTTTCTCTACATCATAATGTACCACTTGTGGACTATATTATTACTAGGGCCAATAAAACTCAATTCTATTCTACTTTACTCTTTTTTGACAGCACTCCCTTGTTTCATTTGAAGAAGCACCTCTTCTACTACCTTGGCACAAATGGATGTTGCATATCTGGTGCTCATTCAAATATGTCAGTAACCTTGCTGAGTCTATAGTGCTTATTCAGATAAGCCAAAAACCTTGCAAATACCTTAATACACAGACAATACCTTTCCTAAATAGTCCAGAAACAAATTTACAACATACTTTCTTCCCATGCCAGTAACATTCTCATCTTCACTGTGAATTAGACACCAAAAAATATTAACCAGTGTCATTTATTTTTCCTGTAAAACTTGTTTATCCATTTATTTTCTCTCTTTTGTCACCAGAAGGTAAAGTGAATAATCAGGCTGTGAGTACATCTAACTGTATCTGGTAACTATTTTTCTCTGTTTCTCATTGTACTTTCATTTTCAGATTTTTTCTCTACTAAATAGATGTGGTACCATAAATCTGTTTTTTGTTTTTTAACATTTCATATTTGATTTCCCATTATTACTCTTTGCAGTTAAAGTTATTATAAAACATCAGGAATTTAAGTAATTGTTCTGTTCATCTGTAGTCTCTTGACTGCTTGTATGTCGAACAGCTATGCATCACATACTGTATCTGTAACAACTATTGTGAACAGCTCCAATGACAGGTTGTACATTACCAGGAACAGTGGATTAGTAATGCAAAGAAGTCATGAGCAATAGAGGAAATACTTCAGTTACCCAACAATAGTAGGTAATACAAAAATGTGCAGGAAAGGAAAGGAATATTGAAATATAAGGCATTCACGAAAAAATACTAAGTATAAGAAAGCTAAGACAAAATGGCTGCAGAAAAATGTGATGAAATAGTTGTCAGTTGGAGAAATTCAGCACATAGAAAACTAAAAATAGCTTTTGGAGACTTTAAAAGTGAAGATGTCAGAGTAAGAGGGCAAAGGGAATTCCTTCATTAAAGAACTTGTAGAATCCTATTTCAGTTGATTATATACTGCACTTCTGCAATATAAACTCATTTCTCTAATTATGAGAAATAACACAGTATGTAAATAAACATCAGTTTGTTAATAGTTTTGTGCTCATTTCTTCTTCAGAACTATTTTGTCCTTTTGTTTTTAAGGATTACACAGTGTCAGTATATAATACAAATTTCTTTACATGCGATATACCTTATTGGGCACAAATTTCTTTACATGCGATATACCTTGTTGGGCAGCATCACCCTCTAAACGACTTATTACAAATTTATATGGTTTTGATTACCCCCTCTGATCAGATAAATTACTTTTAATTGTTTTTTAGAATATGACAAAGGTTTTCTCTCCATTTAGATTAAAATTAATAAAATTATTATTTAAACTTTCCAACTTCTGAGGTTAGTTCATCAACCAACGGCTGCTTCATCAGGAAAGAGGAAAGGAGAGGGAAAGAAGAAAGGATGTGGGTTTTAAGGGAGAGGGAAAGGAGTCATTCCAATCCCGGGAGCGGAAAGACTTACCTCAGGAGGAAAAAAGGCCAAGTATACACTCGCACACACACACACACACACACACACACACACACACACCACACACACACACATATATCCATCTGCACATACACAGACACAAGCAGACATTTGCAAAGGCAAAGAGTTTGGGCAGAGATGTCAGCCGAGGCAGAAGTACAGAGGCAAAGTTGTTGTTGAAAGACAGGTGAGGTACGAGCGGCAGCAACCTCCACCTCGACTGACATCTCCGCCCAAACCCCCTGCCCCCACAAACGCCTGCCTGCGTCTGCGCATGCGCGGACGGATATGTGTGTGTGTGTGTGTGTGTGTGTGTGTGTGTGTGTGTGTGTGTGTGTGTGTGTGTGTGTGTGTGTGTGTGTGAGTGTACATCCATCCCCTCCTGCCCCCGAGGCAAGTCCCTCCGCTCCCGGGACCGGAACGGCTCCTCACCCTCACCCCCACAACCCGCATCCCCTCATCCCTCCCTCTTCCCCCCCTCCCCCCTGACGAAACAGCCGCCGGTCGCGAAAGCCCGAACCCTGTGTGTATGTTTGTGTGTCTATCGACCTGCCAGTGCTTTTGTTTGGTAAGTCACATCATCTTTGTATATATATATTAAAATCAAAGATTCCAAGACGTACCGAACGGGAAAGTACCGGTAGACAGGCACAATAAATAACACACACAAACACACACACAGAATTTCCAGCCCTCGCAACTGACGGCTGCCCCCTCAGGAAAGAGGGAAGGAGAGGGAAAGACGAAAGGATGTGGGTTTCAAGGGAGAGGGCAAGAAGCCACTCCAATCCCGGGAGCGGAAAGACTCACCCCAGGGGGAAAAAAAGGACAGGTGTACAATCGCACACACACACATCCATCCGCACACACACAGACACTAGAAGACACTTGTAAAGGCAAAGAGTTCAGGCAGAGATGTCAGTCGAGGCAGAAGTACAGAGGCAAAGAAGTTGTTGAAAGACAGATGAGGTATGAGCGGCGGCAACTTGAAATTAGCGGAGGTTGAGGCCTGGCGAAGTGGGGCACTTTTGAGGTTCTGGGTTTGAGGGGATGAGGAAGTGGTTCTGGTTATTTGCTTCTGTACCAGGTCAGGAGGGTAGTTGTGGGATGCGAAAGCTGTTTTCAGGTTGTTGGTGTAATGGTTCAGGGATTCAGGACTGGAGCAGATTCCTTTGCCACGAAGGCCTAGGTTGTAGGGAAGGGACTGTTTGATATGCAATGAGTGGCAGCTGTCATAATGGAGGTACTGTTGCTTGTTGGTGGGATTGATGTGGACAGATGAAGGTCAACGTCAAGGAAAGTGGCATGGGATTTGGAGTAGGACCAGGTGAATCTGATGGAACCAAAGGAGTTGAGGTTGGAGAGGAAATTCTGGAGTTGTTCTTCACTGTGAGTCCAGATCATGAAGATGTCATCAATAAATCTGTACCAAACTTTGGGTTGGCAGGCTTGGGTAACAAAGAAGGCTTCCTCTATGCAACCCATAAATAGGTTGGCATACGAGGGGGCCATCCTGGTACCCATGGCTGTTCCCTTTAATTGTTGGTATGTCTGGCCTCTGACCTGTGTCATGACCTACTTCCTCTAGCTCCAGCTAATCATCCTTCCATTACTGTAGTGGGCTATGGAATGTCTCAAAATCAGATTAAATTGGTAACTCTTTCTTCATGCATATCTCAAACAAAATATTCTTTCAATAACAATTTCATTCCACTGACTTAATGATTGCTAAGTGCTGTGTTTACTCATTGGTAGGATCCCCAACAACATAAATCTTCTTTGGTGGTCTTCTTTAAATTTTAAAAAATGAGGATTACACCCATTACATCCATTCCCCGTCTTCCTTGGCTTATTTTTGCTTAACTGCATTCTCCTTGTCACAACCAATCCACTTTCTTTCAGTACAGTGTCCTGTGCTTCCTGCTTGCTCTTTGCTAGAGACCACTGAAGAACAATTATTTGTTTTCTTATATTTTAATTCTATTTCAAATTTTGCGAATAAAAACAAATGTCTTCAATATCTCCTTTCTGACAGTTTTAAAATTCAACTGTATCTCCTTCCAGGTGCTTTCTGACACTCACCACCGGTGCCTAGAAATTAATGTCTCCTGCCTTTTTGTATATGTTTCCTTTCATGTCACTTTAATCATTAATATTAATACTGTAATTGGACTTTAACTGCTATGACCATAGATTGCTCTCTATATTTTAACAAACTGAATGCTTATTGAATTTTTTTGCTGCTTGCAATATACATCACAGCTGCAATATCAATTTGCTTGTCCAATTATGAGAAATAATACATCATGTAAGTGAACATTAATTTATTAACAACCTTGTCAGCCCTGCATTGCACAAGTACTTGTTACCCCATTGTTTGCTTGCCATTACCTCTCCATTACCCAGGAGCCTCTGAAACACATACAATTCCACAAAAAGTACCCCCCTTCCAAATTTCTCACCAGTTGCACATCATTTGCTCTGTTATGTATTCCAGGCCATTCTGAAATACAACCAGTAAAAAAATTCTGAAAATATAGAAGATAGTTTACACAAGCTGTAACAGAAAAGATGGAAGATGTAATTCTGATGGTCACCATGTCAACTGGATTTCAGAAGAATGACCCAGCTAAGATGCAAGCAAGGGATGATTGCAATAATAAAAGTATTTTCTTTTGGTGATGTTTCCTACCTTGTCGAGGAAAAAAAGTCACATGCCATTGGGTGAATGAGTGGTTAGGTATAATACTACATACATTGCATGTTAAGCAAATATACATGGAAAGGAGTAGTGTAAACAGAATTAAGAATAAGTCACAGTCTTCTAACTCATGCCCTTTGTAATGTATGTTACTCATAAGCTACACCAGTTTGAAATATGAAAGCAGTCATGTGCTTTGGTAAATTCGAGTTTCTTGACAAGTCAGATATTCCAGCATTTCATTAAACAGAGACTTCTATTTTGTGAGCATCTTTTGAACACCTGGCTGTTTTAGACTTATTTCTTGCAGCAATTGTATAAGGAGGAAAACATTGCCACTGAACCTACTTTTAGTGTCCTTTTCATATGGTTCTCAGGTAGTCTATAAGTAGGTGATATTTTGTTTGGTTAAAAACTATAAGAACAATTTTATTTGCTGCTTTTGTTCAATAGAAGTGTTTAATTATCTTTAAAAATTGATAATATTTATGTTTTTAAAATTAATATTTAAGAGTGCCTTGTCTAATGAGAAAATCTTGCCTGCGTGTGGCACTTATTTTTTATCCAGGAGAAGGGACACTGGTTTCTCTAAATATTGATTGTCCTATACCTTAGGCGATAATGAAAAGAATGTGTTCAACATCTGAGATTTTGTTTTTGTCCAGCCAACTAGGCCAACTGATAAGTAAAATATTTTTATCTGTCAGAATGGCTAACCACTACCCCTCCCCTGCTTCTTCAACTCTCAGTGGTCAGCCATCCATGTCTATCTGAACCATTGTTTTATACATAGATAATATTTTCAAAGGTGAAAACAGTACAGGTATACTTATTGTATGCCCCAAAAATCATAATCACCCCACTGCTGTATTTACGCAATTTTTGGTTGATATTGTAAGCAAGTGTATGGTAGCTGTCATTCATCTTTCCCATTATTTCCCTAAGAACATTTTAAATTAACTCAAATTTTAAATACATTTTAATGATTCATTTACAGAAACTGTATGAAACAAATGAACTAATTGATAGAATGAAGATTGAATTGACTGCAATGGAACCAGAACTGAAGCAGAAATCAATAGACGCAGTTGAACTTATGAAGCATTTAGTAAAAGAGCAGGCTCAAGCAGATAAAGTGAGGAAGATTGTGGTGGCAGATGAGGCAGTCGTAAAGGTATCTACCATTTCACCATTTTTTTGTAACAGAGAGGAATATGACAAACAATGGAAAGTCAAGGACAATAACAACAATATGAAAAAGATAGACTGCTACACACATATAGAGGAGGCATTGACTCGCAGACAGACACAATGAAAAGACTACTAAACTTTTAACTTTAAAAAGCCCATTTTCAGAAGCATAAAACACACACACATATTTACACAAGCATGGCTCATTCATGCGGCTACTGTCTATGGCCACTGGGGCGTAATTAGGACTGTGGCTGCATTTGACATGAGCAACAATCTTAGGTGAGTTGTGGGGATCTTGAATATACACAATTATGTAGATATCCTCTGAAATTTGGTGTGAAAGGCTTTTTTGAACAAGGGCTCACAGCCAGAACTTTATGAAGCATAAAGGAAACTTGTAACTGATGTTGTTGCATGAAATACAGTTGTTTGTCATACTTAAAATTCAAAAATTCAAAACATAATATGACATATGCAATTATTTAACTCAAAAAGCATATTTACATTGCACCTGTATCTGTGTATTTGAAGCAAATTTATTTGACATTTGTGATTTTACTTGAACACAAAGAAAATACTGAAAGTCACTGATGTACATAAATACATCTAAAGAAATGTGCAAAATGCTTGGATTTTGCACTTTACTAGTTTTGTGACACCTTCTGCACTGTTGTCCAAATGATGAGTACTGTAGCATCAGAACATCTTACTAAAAACAATGGAAATTGCTTAGCAAGTTTCCAATTCCTTTAAAAATTTCTACATCCATCAAGTTGGACTATTTTAAGGTTGATAAGAGGGAGTGATGGCGCTCCATGTGATTTTATTTATTCACTGAGAGGCTGGTGTGGGATATCTGGATGCAATATATGCAGATGAAGTTGTTTCTTGATTGCATGCAGCTTCATTATGTTTGTCTAGTCCTTATGATTGTGATAATGCAGACAGAAGAGTACCTTAAAAGATTAAGATATAATTTTTTTTCATAATTGTAGGTAAAAGCTCAGGAAACTCAGCAGCTAGCAGATGAAGCACAGCGTGATCTAGATGCAGCACTGCCAGCAATGGAAGCAGCTATGAAGGCTCTGGAATCACTCAATAAGAATGATATCAATGAACTTCGTGTGTTTACTAAACCACCACAACTAGTCAAATTTGTTATGGAATCTGTATGTCTTCTTATGGGTGCGAAGTAAGTTCATTTTCTGTATCTAAGTTCACCTCAACACCTTAAGTAGTTTTAAAAAAGGGTAACTTTTCTATACAATAATGATACATCTTGTGTATCACTATCTTTTGCTATAAGATAATATATCATGAACTATTTAAAACAAAAAAGATGAGCTATTAACAGAATACACAGAAGAAACTTTGCATCACTATGTGAAGTGTACTATTCTAAGGAAACAAATTCTGAGATTACCTTAAAGTTCAAATATGTAGCTAAAACCTAAATATCGGTTTATTGTAATCTGATGAAACAGCATTATGAATACTAACGCTGAAAGCTTCCTGGCAGATTAAAACTATATACAAGGCATGAACTTGAATCTGAAATCTTGCATCTAATGGGAAAGTGCTCTGGCCAACTGAATTATATAGCCATGATACATGATGCACCTTCACAGCATCAGTCCTTCCAGTACCTCTCTCCTACTTTCTTAATTTCACAGAAGCTCTCCTGCATGCTTTGCTGAACTAACATGCCTGGAAGAAAAATTATGTCGAGAAATGACATAACCACAGCCTAGGAGAACATTGCACACAGGAGGCAAGGTTTTGAATCTGAGACTCAGTCTAGCACACAGCTTTAATCTGACAGGAGTCCACTGCATACTGTTGTGAGTACTGTAAAACTGCACCTAGCTATATTGTGTTTTATTGATCTTATGGTACAGTTTTACACATGCAAACATTTACCAATTACAAATACACCTTCTAACACTTTAGACAACAAGAATCAATGTGAAGTTGGTTTGCAAAATTCACACCTCTCTCACCTCAGTTGATTTACTTGGTAAGCACTGCCAAGCTTCTTCTCTGGATTCCCAGCTACATCGATCTCCAAAAACTTCTTCTCCACAGAATACTGCTGCTTAACGGAATTTATTAGCCTCCCCCCCCCCCTCTCTCTCTCTCTCTCTCTCTGTCTCTCTATCTATCTATCTATCTATCTATCTCTACTCATGAAATAAGTGGATACTTGCAGAATACTTTTAGTTTGGTTTTGGTATATTTCAACTTCCAACAAAGAACAAATTCACCATTTCTCACATAAATATTCGAATGTTTGCAAGTCAACTGATTTGTCTTGCATTAGACTCGATTAAACAAATTTACAATGGCATTGGTTTAACAACCAAATAATTTATCAAGATGCCTTGTTTCTAGCAAGTCCAACACATGAATTACTTGAAAGTCTAACTTCATTTCTTCATTTGTCCTTAACACTCATCGCACTCACTAAAATCACAGAATAATACATAAACACCCTTGCTCAGCTCTACTCATACACTGAAACTCTATGAATCATCCAGCAGGTACATGTCGCCACAATTTTCTTGTGACTGTTTTTAGACCTGGACACACAAACATCCAATGTACAGTAGGTTGGATTCATCTCTCTCACACTTCTATTTAAAATATCATGTGTTTGAGACGGAGGAAGGCCAAATGGTTCTAGATTTTACACAGAAGTTCTCAAAGCACTACATCCCCCCCTCCCCACCATACCGCCCCCCCCCCCCCTCCGATCAAACACAGGATATTTTATATACAGTCATTATGTACATTTATATGACATATAATAACAATTCATATTTCAATAGTATACCTCGTTCTTTTCATAACCGTGGAGACCCTTTTTCTTAATATTTAGTTATTCCTTATATTTTTCTTTTACTTTAATTGTAAAATATGTGACCATTTTAATCAATGTTGGAGTTCGTTTTCTTATATCTAGGAATCATGAGGATTAAACCTTTAGTTTCCAATTGTAAGCTCCAGGTGTTCATGACACTTGATTACTTTACTCCTTATTCTAATTCCTTGTACGTACTAGCAGCAACAGTACCTCCATTATGAGAGCTGCCACCCATTCCATATCAAACGGTCCCTTCCCTACAGCCTAGGCAAACGAATCTGCTCCAGTCCTGAATCCCTGAACCATTACACCAACTACCTGAGAACAGCTTTCGCATCCCGCAACAACCCTCCCGACCTGGTACAGAAGCAAATAACCAGAGCCACTTCCTCATCCCCTCAAACCCAGAACCTCAAAAGAGCCCCACGTGTGACAGGATACTTCCCGGGACTGGATCAGACTCTGAATGTGGCTCTCCAGCAGGGATACGACTTCCTCAAATCCTGCCAAGAAATGAGATCCATCCTTAATGAAATCCTCCCCACTCCACCAAAAGTGTCTTTCCGCCATCCACCTAACCTACGTAACCTCCTGGTTCATCCCTATGAAATCGCCAAACCACCTTCCCTGCCCTCTGGCTCCTACCCTGGTAACCACACCCAGTATAAAACCTGTCACATGCACCCTCCCAACACCACCTACTCCAGTCCTGTAACCCGGAAGGTGTACATGATCAAAGGCAGAGCCACGTGTGAAAGCACCCACGTGATTTACTAACTGACCTGCCTACACTGTGACGCTTTCTATGTGGGAATGACCAGCAACAAACTGTCCATTTGCATGAATGTACACAGGTAGTGTTTGTTGGTAATGAGGGTCATCCTGTGGCTAAACATGCCTGGGTGCACGGCCAGCACATACACTGTCCGGGTTATCTGGATACTTCCCACTAACACCGACCTATCAGAACTCCGGAGATGGGAACTTGCCCTTCAATATATCCTCTTTTCCTGTTATCCACCAGGCCTCAACCTCCGCTAATTTCAAGTTGCCGCCACTCATACCTCACCTGTCATTCAACAATATCTTTGTCTCTCCACTTCTGCCTCGACTGACATCTCTGCCCAAACTCTTTGCCTTTAAATACGTCTGCATGTGTCTGTATATGTGTGGATGGATATGTGTGTGTGTGTGTGTGTGTGTGTGTGTGTGTGTGTGTGTGTGTGTGTGTGTGTGTGCGCGAGTGTATACCTGTCCTTTTTTCCCCCTAAGGTAAGTCTTTTCACTCCCGGGATTGGAATGACTCCTTACCCTCTCCCTTAAAACCCACATCCTTTCGTCTTTCCCTCTCCTTCCCTCTTTCCTGATGAAGCAACCATTGGTTGCGAAAGCTTGAATTTTGTGTGTATGTGTGTGTTTGTTTGTGTGTCTATCGACCTGCCAGAGCTTTCGTTTTGTAAGTCACATCGGCTTTTCATGTAAATAGGTGATGTAGAACTGTCATAATAAAAACGATGTGTGCAACTTTCTAGATGTATATATATCTTCTCCCCTACAATCTGTAGCTTTGTGTATTCATATTTCTTTGTGTATATGCATAAGTGTGTTTGATTGTTCTGATTCTTCAGGCTTATTATGTGAAAATAAGTTGTAGGTTATTTGAAACCACAGAGACTAGGAAGGACTTCTGTGATAGAAGTATATGAAAATGGAAACAGGGAAAAAATAGTTCTTGAAAGAGAAGTAAGAAAGGAAATAATAGAAATCATTGCTAGGAACGAAGAAGAGAAAGAAGACAACCCCAAAGACAGGAAACCCTTCACACACCCCTTCCCCAGGATCGCTACTTCACTGGTACTTCAGTGATAAGCCATAGAAGGTACCGTAGAAGGTATGGTGTTAAATCATCTCCTACAGTATGGACATTCCCATCTTCACCCTTGAGGTCCCCGAAGAAAATCTTAGCAACCCGAGGGAAATGGCAAATGGTGAAGAACCAGACACAGTTGTTTGTGAGGGTTGTTTGAAATGTGTGATGTGTGTTCTGTGTTAGCCATGATTTATCTGTTGGTGTAAATTGTGCTTTTATTTACACTATCCACCCCTTCCAAAATCAATACGAACCCTCCCATCTACATCACATCTCATAAAAGGTATAAAATATTCTATACAAAATAGAACATTATATGCTATAGCATCATCATTATTTAATTGTTCATCCAATATTATATGTTCTGCTAACTTAATATTCATTTCCATTCATTAAGAAAAATATGCATTAGGTCATATGAATTTGAACACTGGACCAACTATGGCGGTACATCTGTCATAGAATAATGTAGTTGTCCGAAGGCCAGTTCAGTGAGGACAGAAACCTTGTGTAGAACAAAAAGGCAAAAGCTGACTTACTATATTACATTCTGCATGAGAATAGTATTCCCATGACCGAGGGAGAACTGATCAGGCACCTAATATATCCTGTTCCAAGGTTGTGCCAAATGACTGAGATTGAAGACAATTCTCTGCCTCATGCTGGAGCCAAGCAAAGTTGGTACATCTAACTGACTGTAACAAGAAAATCTCTTACCAGGATCAATTTTGGATGACATAATAACAAATTCTCACTTGTAAGGTTTTTACCAGTACCTCTAAGTGTGGGAGGATAGAATAGTTTGGGGGAATTCGGGGCAGGAAAATTATTACAGATGAAACACCGAAAACAGCTCGGGACCCGATGGTCATCACTCCGCCTGCTAACTAAGAATGTTAACGTCTCTGGGGGATATGTGACTCCGCCCGGATCTCATGGCTCTGATATTAACTTCACTTGAGTAAGTGCTGACCAGTACTTCTTGTTAAATTTTGTTTGAGAGTCTCTCCACTTCAAAACAATCACCACTTCCCTAGGTAAGATGATATTAGGTGATGATACACTTTTTTCTACTTTGATTTGGATAAGCTTGAATTCTTTCCTCATGTCATCTATAACCTTGCTAGTATCATTAAGTTTGGAAGAAAACAATCACCACTTCCCTAGGTAAGATGATATTAGGTGATGATACACTTTTTTCTACTTTGATTTGGATAAGCCTGAATTCTTTCCTCAAGTCATCTATAACCTTGCTAGTATCATTAAGTTTGGAAGAAACAATAGGCGACACATTCCAGGATGTTATTCTCTCGGTGGCTTTTCGATCTATAAGTCCTTCAAATTGTACATCTGGACTACTTATATTTATTAAGTCTCAAGTTGCTATTTTCTCTTTAAAGTTTCTTTCCATGTTATCTACTCAAGTGTTAATGCCTGCAATTTGCAATTGGACTATTGGTGTTAATTCACTAATCTTATTGACAGTCTGTTTTAAAGTATACAGTCTCTGTTTTACAGCATCAAACTTAACATTACGCATATTTTCAAATAATCCTAACCTCCCACTAAGTTCAGATTCCACATTATTACATTTATCTTCAACATCAAATTCTAATTTTTTTAACAAATCCTGAATTTGATCATACTGTTTCTGACTAAAGTCAGTGAACAGTTGATTTACATGGAGGTTTAAAAAGTTAGTTTCTTCATTCTTTATTGCTAATTTCAGATCCTCTACTTTATTATTTAAATCATCAAATTCAGTCTTTAAAGCCCCCATGCTTTCACATAGACTACGAAATTCTTTGCTTTGCAACTCTACTTTGGCAATTAACAAATTTAATTGAGAATTTACTGAGCCTAGTTCTTTACTTAATGTTTCATTTTGAGCAGTTGAAGCTGCACTCTGGACATCTAATTCAGCATTTTAAGCTTTGAGTAGGTTTACTTATTCAGACCAGTCTAGCCCATGTTTAGTAATTTTCATAGCCATGCCTGTTTCCGACATTCCTCCAATTTGCTGTTTCTGATCCATATTCTTATGATATTTAGACCTAGTAATCATTTTAAAAAAAATTCATCTCTGAGTATAATAACTACACCAAGAAAAATCACCCTACTGTTTGTGTCACTTCTTGCTAAGGTACTAAAGTTCTATTTTGCACTAACCCACATAGAATTCTCGCAATGTAGGTAAGCGTATGTGACGACAAGTCAGTACCAGTGAACAGCAAGCTGGCAGCGTCAGACATTTGTGTTGAAATCGGCGTCAGTAGGCAGCTGTGGAAGCAGGTCAGCACTGGTGAAGCACAACTGGTGCCGGTGGCTTCGGATGTTGTTGCCGCGTCGGCGTCACCGCACTTTGTGTGAGAGTTGTATACTCCCCCCACTGGATCTTCTTAGTTGAATTATTCTCATTGTATCTCTTCTTAGTCTAATACGTTGAGGACTTCTTTCCATTCTTTTAATTTTATTACTTCCTTACGTCTTCCCTCCTGTTTAATCCACAATTTTTCCCATTTCATTTTTGGACTTAATCCAATTACAAGAAACAGTTCTCTTGTCTTGTTATATCTGGTTGCTATGGCAACACATCATATCTTCTTCTTCGATTTCTTCTCAAAATTCCCATTTTTTTAGTCCTTTTCACTGGTCGTCAAGCTATAACACTTTAGATGAGAGAACATGTGGAGTAAATATACAAACTTTATGTTTTCATCAATTAACAATGTAGTGTATTATGCAGAATAATATTCTTGCATTTCACATGTAAATACACTCCTGGAAATTGAAATAAGAACACCGTGAATTCATTGTCCCAGGAAGGGGAAACTTTATTGACACATTCCTGGAGTCAGATACATCACATGATCACACTGACAGAACCACAGGCACATAGACACAGGCAACAGAGCATGCACAATGTCGGCACTAGTACAGTGTATATCCACCTTTCGCAGCAATGCAGGCTGCTATTCTCCCATGGAGACGATCGTAGAGATGCTGGATGTAGTCCTGTGGAACGGCTTGCCATGCCATTTCCACCTGGCGCCTCAGTTGGACCTTCGTTCGTGCTGGACGTGCAGACCGCGTGAGACGACGCTTCATCCAGTCCCAAACATGCTTAATGGGGGACAGATCCGGAGATCTTGCTGGCCAGGGCAGTTGACTTACACCTTCTAGAGCACGTTGGGTGGCACGGGATACATGCGGACGTGCATTGTCCTGTTGGAACAGCAAGTTCCCTTGCCGTTCTAGGAATGGTAGAACGATGGGTTCGATGACGGTTTGGATGTACCGTGCAGTATTCAGTGTCCCCTCGACGATCACCAGAGGTGTACGGCCAGTGTAGGAGATCGCTCCCCACACCATGATGCCGGGTGTTGGCCCTGTGTGCCTCGGTCGTATGCAGTCCTGATTGTGCGCTCACCTGCATGGCGCCAAACACGCATACGACCATCATTGGCACCAAGGCAGAAGCGACTCTCATCGCTGAAGATGACACGTCTCCATTAGTCCCTCCATTCACGCCTGTCGCGACACCACTGGAGGCAGGCTGCACGATGTTGGGGCGTGAGCGGAAGACGGCCTAACGGTGTGCGGGACCGTAGCCGAGCTTCATGGAGACAGTTGCGAATGGTCCTTGCCAATACCCCAAGAGCAACAGTGTCCCTAATTTGCTGGGAAGTGGCAGTGCGGTCCCCTACGGCACTGCGTAGGATCCTACGGTCTTGGCGTGCATCCGTGTGTCATTGCGGTCCGGTCCCAGGTCGACTGGCACGTGCACCTTCCGCCGACCACTGGCGACAACATCGATGTACTGTGGAGACCTCACGCCCCACGTGTTGAGCAATTCGGCGGTACGTCCACCCGGCCTCCCGCATGCCCACTATACGCCCTCGCTCAAAGTCTGTCAACTGCACATACGGTTCACGTCCACGCTGTCGCGGCATGCTACCAGTGTTAAAGACTGCGATGGAGCTCTGTATGCCACGGCAAACTGGCTGACACTGACGGCGGCGGTGCACAAATGCTGCGCAGCTAGCGCCATTCGACGGCCAAAACCGCGGTTCCTGGTGTGTCCGCTGTGACGTGCGTGTGATCATTGCTTGTACAGCCCTCTCGCAGTGTCCGGAGCAAGTATGGTGGGTCTGACACACCAGTGTCAATGTGTTCTTTTTTCCATTTCCAGGAGTGTATCTCCATCTTCTCATATTTCAAGCTTTAGAAACACATTAAATTAACATTCATAAACATAATTTATGAACATGTCTTGCTTCTAGCAAGTCCAACACATGAATTACTTGAAAGCCTAACCTCATTTCTTCATTTGTCCTTAACAATCATCACAGTCACTAAAATCACTGAATAATACATAAACACTCCCTGTTCTTTTCTACATATACACTGAAACTCTATGTATCATACAGCAGGTACTTGTCAGCCGCCATTTGGCCGCCGTGTCCACAATTTGCTTGTGACTGTTTTTACATCTGCACACACGAACATGCAATGCGCAGTAGGTCGGATTCATCTCTCTCGGGTACCGATGACCGTAGCAGTCTGGTCCCTTCCATCCCACAAACCAACCAACCATCATCTCTCTCACACTTCTATTTAAAATATCATTTGTTCAAGATGGAGAACGGCCAATTGGTTCTAGAATTAATGCAGGAATTCTTGAAGCACTACAACCTACAGTGCATATAAATAAATGCTATAAAAATTAAATGAGTGTTGTGTGGGTCAAACATTGTTGTTGTTGTTGTTGTGGTCTTCAGTCCTGAGACTGGTTTGATGCAGCTCTCCATGCTAATCTATCCTGTGCAAGCTCCTTCATCTCCCAGTACCTACTGCAACATACATCCTTCTGAATCTGCTTAATGTATTCATCTCTTGGTCTCCCTATACAATTTTTACCCTCCACGTTGCCCTCCAATGCTAAATTTGTGATCCCTTGATGCCTCAGGACATGTGCTACCAACCGATCCCTTCTTCTAGTCAAGTTGTGCCACAAACTTCTCTTCTCCCCAGTCCTCTTCAATACCTCCTCGTTAGTTACGTGATCTACCCACCTAATCTTCAACATTCTTCTGCAGCACCACATTTCGAAAGCTTCTATTCTCTACTTGTCCAAACTATTTATTGTCCATGTTTCACTTCCATACATGGCTACACTCCATACAAATACTTTCAGAAATGACTTCCTGACACTTAAAACTATACTCGATGTTAACAAATTTCTCTTCTTCAGAAATGCTTTCCTTGCCATTGTCAGTCTACATTTTATATTATATCTTCTCTACTTCGACCATCATCAGTTAGTTTGCTCCCCAAATAGCAAAACTACTTTACTACTTTAAGTGTCTCATTTCCTAATCTAATTCCCTCAGCATCACCCGACTGAATTTGACTACATTCCATTATCCTCGTTTTGCTTTTGTTGATGTTCATCTTATATCCTTCTTTCAAGACACTGTCCATTCCGTTCAACTGCTCTTCCAAGCCCTTTGCTGTCTCCGACAGAATTACAATGTCATCGGCGAGCTCCAAAGTTTTTATTTCTTCTCCATGGATTTTAATACCTACTCCGAATTTTTCTTTTGTTTTCTTTACTACTTGCTCAATATACAGATTGAATAACATTGGGGAGAGGCTACAACCCTGTCTCACTCCCTTCCCAACCACTGCTTCTCTTTCATGTCCCTCGACTCTTATAACTGCCATCTTGTTTCTGTACAAATTGTAAATAGCCTTTCGCTCACTGTATTTTACCCCTGCCGCATTTAGAATTTGAAAGAGTGTATTCCAGTCAACATTGTCAAGAGCTTTCTCTAAATCTACAAATGCTAGAAACGTAGGTTTGCCTTTCCTTAATCTTTCTTCTAAGATAAGTCATAAGGTCAGTATTGCCTCACGTGTTCCAACATTTCTACGGAATCCAAACTGATCTTCCTACCAGTTTTCCATTCGTCTGTAAATAATTCACATTAGTATTTTGCAGCTGTGACTTATTAAACTGATAGTTCGGTAATTTTTACATCTGTCAACACCTGCTTTCTTTGGGATTGGAATTATTATATTCTTCTTGAAGTCTGAGGGTATGTCACCTGTCTCGTACATCTTGCTCACCAGATGGTAGAGTTTTGTCAGGACTGGCTCTCCCAAGGCCGTCAGTAGTTCTAATCGAATGTTGTCTACTCCCGGGGCCTTGTTTCAACTCAGGTCTTTCAGTGCTCTGTCAAACTCTTCACGCAGTATTGTATCTCCCATTTCATCTTCATCTACATCCTTTTCCATTTCCATAATATTGTCCTCAAGTGCATCACCCTTGTATAGACCCTCTATATACTCCTTCCATCTTTCTGCTTTCCCTTCTTTGCTTAGAACTGGGTTTCCATTTGAGCTCTTGATATTCATACAAGTGGTTCTCTTCTCTCCAAAGGTCTCTTTAATTTTCCTGTAGGCAGTATCTATCTTACCCCTAGTCAGATAAGCCTCTACATCCTTACATTTGTCCTCTAGCCATGCCTGCTTAGCCATTTTGCACTTCCGGTTGATCTCATGTTTGAGACGTTTGTATTCCTTTTTGCCTGATTCATTTACTGCATTTTTATATTTTCTCCTTTCGTCAATTAAATTCAATATTTCTTCTGTTACCCAAGGATTTCTACTAGCCCTCGTCTTTTTACCTACTTGATCCTCTGCTGCCTTCACTACTTCATCCCTCAGAGCTACCAACTCATCTTCTACTGTATTTCTTTCCCCCATTCCTGTCAATTGTTCCCTTATGCTGTCCCTGAAACTCTGTACAACCTCTGGTTTAATCAGTTTATCCAGGTCCCATCTCCTTAAATTCCCACCTTTTTGCAGTTTCCTCAGTTTTAATCTACAGTTCATAACCAATAGATTGTGGTCAGAGTCCACATCTGCCCCTGGAAATGTCCTACAATTTAAAACCTGGTTCCTAAATCTCTGTCTTACCATTATATAATCTATCTGATACCTTTTAGTATCTCCAGGATTCTTCCATGTATGCAACCTTCTTTCATGGTTCTTAAACCAAGTTTTACCTATGATTAAGTTATGCTCTGTGCAAAATTCTAACAGATGGCTTCCTCTTTCATTTCTTAGCCCCAATCCATATTCACCTACTATGTTTCCTTCTCTCCCTTTTCCTACTGTCGAATTCAAGTCACCCATCACTATTAAATTTTCGTCTCCCTTCACTACCTGAATAATTTCTTTTATCTCATCATACATTTCTTCAATTTCTTCGTCATCTGCAGAGCTAGTTGGCATATAAACTTATACTATTGTAGTAGGCATGGGCTTCATGTCTGTCTTGGCCACTATAATACATTCACTATGCTGTCTGTAGTAGCTTACCCGCACTCCTATTCTTTTTGTTCATTATTAAACCTACTCCTGCATTACCCATATTGGATTTTGTATTTATAATCCTGTATTCACCTGACCAGAAGTCTTATTCCTCCTGCCACTAAACTTCACTAATTCCCACTATATCTAACTTTAACTTATCCATTTCCCTTTTTAAATTTTCTAACCTACCTGCCCGGTTAAGGGATCTGACATCCCATGCTCCGATCCGTAGAATGCCAGTTTCCTTTCTCCTGATAAAGACGTCCTCTTGAGTAGTCCCCGTCCGGAGATCCGAATGGGGGACTATTTTACCTCTGCAATATTTTACCCAAGAGGACGTCATCATCATTTAACCATACAGTAAAGCTGCATGCCCTTGGGCAAAATTACGGCTGTAGTTTCCCTTGCTTTCAGCCGTTCACAGTACCACAACAGCAAGGCCGTTTTGGTTAATGTTACAAGGCCAGATCAGTCAATCATCCAGACTGTTGCCCCTGCAACTACTGAAAAGGCTGCTGCCCCTATTCAGGAACCACACGTTTGTCTGGCCTCTCAGCAGATACCCCTCCATTGTGGTTGCACCTACGGTACGCCTATCTGTATCGTTGAGGCACAGAAGCCTCCCCACCAACAGCAAGGTCGGGGGGGGGGGGGGGGGGGGGTTGTCAAATATTGAGAATGGTAAAACAAAAACAGAATCATCATTATAAGGAATAGGCACTGAGTTGCGAATGGGGCCCACACAAACATCTTCTTGGTAACTGTATCTCAACCATCCAACTGGCAAACTGGCATCCATATTGCATCACACACATACAGCATGAACATACAACAAGCATTTATAGCTACTCTCTGCTTGTCTCAGATAGGATGTGTGAGGTGAATGTGGTCAAGATGAGGAGTAGCTAGAGGGCAGCAATCAAGAAAAAGTATAGCAAGAGAGGCAAAAACGGTCACAGGTGCTGCTTTGACTCCCTCATAAGCAAGAAGGCTATTAAGATGTATCACTAATTTGGATGTGGGTGTAGGATTGACTGAGAGGAGGATGGATGTCAGAGACTAAAAGATACAGTCCTTAAAGAATAGAAGGGACTGAAGCCACAAAGGAGTGTCAAACTGAAGGATATAACAAGATTACTCACACACAAGTTCCTGTTAAGCAGAAACTGGCAGCAGTGAAAAGATCTGTTATACCTGTATTATATGTCAAAAATATAACCTATATAAGCTGTACCTGCTTACATATTCCTGTACTCCTATCTTTTTCTTCTTTACTCCTTAATCCTCCCTGCTTTCACTTCTTCTGCATTCATCCGACCTGCCTAAGGTGAGACAAGTGCCCACAGTTGGGCCAACAAGCAAAAGGGGAGAGAAGATGTGTTCTGTGATGAAGAACTAGAGAGGCATTATGAATAAATAGTAAATCTGAAGACATTTTTACAGGTTTCTGTCTATTTAAATGTCCTACTATGTATTAGCAGCGTAATTCTAATAGGCAGTTTATACCAGATCATTACTGTTTTGGAAATCAATTGCTCCAGTTCATTTAACAATGCCAACTCTTTCTTGGTTTAAAGAAATTGCCAGCAAAATGCATTTGAAATGGGATTACCTAAGTTCTACAGATGGGAGGAATTCTGGCAGCATGTTACAAAATAACAAGTAGTATTATTATGTTGTACTGAAGCAGTTTGAGATATAATCAACAAATTGCAGTCATGGATGTTTCTGTATGTGATACAATCTAATGAATGTATGTTACATCATAGTTGTAAAGAAAACCTACAGATCCAAAACTTTTACTTTTTCCATGTAGAAAATTTCAAGGAATATGTAATAAACTGCCACAGGCCGTTTTTGGAGATGAAGCTTACCCGTTGACAAAGGACTTGAAGAGACTTTTTCATTGCAGATATTTGGGCAATGGTAAAAGCCTCTGCAATTGTACCCCACAGCAAGTAGATTTTTTTAATGCACATTTAGGAAAATGAGTAAGTTGGGCTCCTTAGAATCCAAATCAATGTAACTGATCAGAGTTTACAGTTAGGTGCCTTTGCCTACTACATCTACATCTTGTACTACTGCTAGTCAGTTTCTGTCCTGTTCCATTCATAAATGGAGCAAGGGGAAAAGACTATCTAGCTGCACTGTAAGAGCTCTAATTTCTCTGATCTTGTCTTAACAGTCCTTAAGCAAAATGTACATTGGCAGCAGTAGAACTGTTCTCCAGTTAACTGGAAATACCTATTCTCAAAATTTTCTCATTAATGTTTCCCAAAAAGGGTGAAGCTGAACAGTTTTGCAATAGTTCTGATAATCAAACATCCAGTACGACAATGAACAGGACTCGAGAAAAGTTTAAAAATTCCAAAAAATGAGTATTTTATCATACTGTTTATTTATTTGTCAGTTTGCATGGGACCATTTGAGCAACAGCTACTTGGTCATGCAGTGAATCTGTACATAGTTTATAGAATGCTCATTAGAAATTTTGTAAATGAGAGAATTAATTAAACTGATAATGTTCCAACTTACACAGAAGTATTGCAGGGTCAACACAATCAAATGGTTTTGTTAAATCAAAGCAAACACTATTGCCAACAGCCTATAGTTTAGTCCTAATAGTGCCTACACATAAATAAATAAACTGCATTTTCTGTTAAAACCCCTTTCCTGAAACCAAATTGGAATTCTGACAGCATATTATGTGTACTGAGATGTGCCACTAGAAACTTGGCTTCCTCAAAAACTTTCCAAAACACTGGTAGCAAAGTAACTGGGCAATAGTTGTGTACATTATTTGTTCTCACCCTTTTGTAAAGTGGTTTCACTAATATTTCAGTTTGTCAGAAAACTAACCACACCTGTAAGATACAAATGCTCTTCATAAACTGAATTAAACCATTCACTTTCTGTACTACCATCCTTATGTGCTCATCGCACTTCATATTGCTTTGCAGTGTTTAATGCCTAGTATAATGTATATTAAAAACAAAGATTCCAAGACTTACCAAGTGGGAAAGCACCGGTAGACAGGCACAATAAATAAAACACACAAACACACACACAAAATTTCTAGCTTTCGCAATCGACAGTTGCTTCTTCAGGAAAGAGGGAAGGAGAGGTAAAGACGAAAGGATATGGGTTTTAAGGGAGAGGGTAAGGAGTCATTCCAATACTGGGAGCGGAAAGACTTACCTTAGGGGGAAAAAAGGACAGGTGTACACTCGCGCACACACACACATATCCATCCGCACTTACACAGACACAAGCAGACATTTGTAAAGGCAAAGAGTTCGGGCAGAGATGCCAGTCGAGGCAGAAGTACAGAGGCCTTTGGATAGGACAGAGGTTTCGGATTGGGAGAGAGGTTTGGAGGAAAGGTTAACTTCTGAATTGGGGTGTTGTGGATCCAGATTGTGTTGACTAGAATTCTGAGGTGTTGGGGGAGTGGAGCTGGAAGTGGGAGATTGAGTAGATGGGAGAGACTGGGTCTGTGTGCAATGAGAGGAGGTTGAGGTTTGTTGGAAAGGTTGTGGAAGGTGAGTGAGTTGCCTTTCCAGAGGTGGGAAACCAGGAGATTGGATAGTTTTTTGAGGTGGAGGATGGCACTTCCCTATACACAAATATCCCACACGTCCAGGGCCTCGCTGTGATGGAGCACTTCCTTTCACACCGATCACCTGCCACCCTACCTAAAACCTCTGTCCTCATTACCTTAGCCAGCTTCATCCTGACCCACAACTTCTTCACTTTTGAAGGCCAGACATACCAACAATTAAAGGGAACAACCATGGGTACCAGGATGGCCCCCTCGTATGCCAACCTATTTATGGGTCGCTTAGAGGAAGCCTTCTTGGTAACCCAAGCCTGCCAACCCAAAAATTGGTACAGATTTATTGATGACATCTTCATGATCTGGACTCACAGTGAAGAACAACTCCTAAATTTCCTCTCCAACCTCAACTCCTTTGGTTACATCAGATTCATCTGGTCCTACTCCAAATCCCATGCCACTTTCCTTGATGTTGACCTCCATCTGTCCAATGACCAGCTTCACACATCCGTCCACATCAAACCCACAAACAAGCAACAGTACCTCCATTATGACAGCTGCCACCCATTCCATATCAAACGGTCCCTTCCCTACAGCCTAGGCCTTCATGGCAAATGAATCTGCTCCAGTCCTGAATCCCTGAACCATTACACCAACAACCTGAAAACAGCTTTCGCATCCCGCAACTACCCTCCCGACCTGGTACAGAAGCAAATAACCAGAACCACTTCCTCATCCCCTCAAACCCAGAACCTCTCACAGAAGAACCCCAAAAGTGCCCCACTTGTGACAGGATACTTCCCGGGACTGGATCAGACTCTGAATGTGGCTCTCCAGCTGAGATACGACTTCCTCAAATCCTGCCCTGAAATGAGATCCATCCTTCAGGAAATCCTCCCCACTCCACCAAGAGTGTCTTTCCGCCGTCCACCTAACCTTTGTAACCTCTTGGTTCATGCCTATGAAATCTCCAAACTACATTCCCCACCCTCTGGCTCCTACCCTTGTAAGCACCCCCAGTGTAAAACCTGTCCTATGCACCCTCCCAACACCACCTACTCCAGTCCTGTAACCCGGGAGGTGTACACGATAAAAGGCAGAGCCACATGTGAAAGCACCCATGTGATTTACCAACTGACCTGCCTACACTGTGATACTTTCTATGTGGGAATGACCAGCAACAAACTGTCCATTCGCATGAATGGACACAGGCAGACAGTGTTTGTTGGTAATGAGGATCACCCTGTGGCTAAACATGCCTTGGTGCATGGCCAGCACATCTTGGCACAGTGTTACACCGTCCGGGTTATCTGGATACTTCCCACCAACACCAACCTATCTGAACTCCGGAGATGAGAACTTGCCCTTCAGTATATCCTCTCTTCTCGATATGTGCCAGGCCTCAACCTCCGCTAATTTCAAGTTGCCGCCGCTCATACCTCACCTGTCTTTCAACAACTTCTTTGCCTCTGTACTTCTGCTCGACTGACATCTCTGCCCGAAATCTTTGCCCTTACAAATGTCTGCTTGTGTCTGTGTATGTGCGGATGGATATGTGTGTGTGTGCGCGAGTGTACACGTGTCCTATTTTCCCCCTAAGGTAAGTCTTTCCGCTGCCGGGATTGGAATGACTCCTTACCCTCTCCCTTAAAACCCACATCCTTTCGTCTTTCCCTCTCCTTCCCTCTTTCCTGAAGAAGCAACCGTCGGTTGCGAAAGGTAGAAATTTTGTGTGTTTGTGTGTTTTATTTATTGTGCCTGTCTATCAGCACTTTCCCGCTTGGTAAGTCTTGGAATCTTTGTTTTTAATATATTTTTCCCATGTGGAAGTTTCTTTCATTTTATTCTAGTATAATGTATTGCATATGACAAAGTTGTAGAAATTGGAGCAAGAAGAGTGGGGTGTTTGAGGTTTGCTGATGACATGGTCCTTCTAGCCACAGGGGAAAAACAATTACAGGATTTGGTGGACATCATTGAAACTAACGGGGAAAAAATATGGAATGAATATTAACACAAATAAAACAAAAGTATTGGCACTAGTAGGAAATAAGGAAATAAAAATTTTGCTGAATAGAGAAATACTAGAACAGGTATAAAATTTTAAGTATCTAGGAAGCAGGATAGACACTGACTGGAAGTACACCACAGAAATTATAACAAGGATAGCAATGGCTAAAGAGGCATATTATAAGAAAAGGAGAATTTTCTGCAGCAGTCTGGACAGAGAACTCAGGAAGAGACTCATAAAATGTCTTGTGTGGAGTGTCCTATATGGCGTTGAAACATGGACTATGGGAAAGAAAGACAGAGAAAGGCTGGAGGCTTTTGAGATCTGGACATGAAGGAGGATGGAAAGAATAAGTTGGATGGACAGAGTAAAAAATGAAGAGGTATTGAGAAGAGTGGGAGAGAAATGTTAGTTACTAGATGTAATAAAGAGACGAAAAAGAAATTGGATTGGGCACATATTAAGAAAAAATGACGGATTGATCAAAACAGTTTTAGAAGGTTATGTAGAAGGGAAAATGAAGCGAGGAAGGAAAAGATTCCAGATACTGGATGACATGATGGGCAGTACAACATACAGCAGCCTTTAGAAGGAAGCAACGGATCGCAGAAAATGGAGAGGCAAAGGATCTGCTAAAATAGTAAATAACTGATGATAATGTATTGTTTGACTGTACAATATCTTCTGTAGTGTGATGATTAGTGAAGTTGCTACATCAACAGTAATTTCTGAATAATAAACAAAAGATGTATTATCACAGAGGTGATAACTGCATCAGTTGTAATGTATCATAGATGTGTGAGGTGATAACTGCATCAGTTGTAATGTATCACAGATGTGTTCATAACAAGAATACAGCTGCAAATGAAAGAAAAAGTTTGGTCCTTCTCATTAAGCAGTGCTGAGAAGAAAAGTTCATTACTTTAAAATCTAGGTGACACAGTCATGAAAGAAGAGGTACTACATCATGGCTATAGAAAGACCTCAAAAGAAAACTTTACACATCTTTAGTGAAATGTACAGATTTAAAAATTGACTCAAGGATCAATTGTGATGAATTTTCTATCATATGTTTAAAAACTTTCTAAGGTCAGTCACACTGTTGTATAATTAATTATACTGATACTACAGCATACTAGATATTAGAGTGATGTGTCTGTATCAAGCAGCACACCACTAATGTTGCATTCTAACATTATATAGTTGTTTTCCTGGTTGTCTGCAGTAACTTACATTTTTTTCTACAGTTAGGGCAAGTCACCATTCATCACACCCATTATAAATTTGTCCAACTTTGCCTGCATCCTTCTACGGTCTCTCAATGATAATACTCTCCTATATATTCATATTCTTCATATTCATATTCATATTCATATACTACAGCAATATCAGCAAACAGTCGAAGATTGCTGCTCACCCTACCCACCTTGTCCATCAGAAAATTAACTCTATAGGGAACAAGATGGTCCTGATGATACCCTTGTCTCTGATGAACATTTGCTTTTGAGAACAATCTATTGGGCTCTATCAATTAGGAAGTCATCAAGTCACATATCTGGGAACCTATTCCATTTGCTCATACCTTTATTAACTCTGTAGGTGTGGCAGCACCAAAATATACATTTTAAGTCAGAGTAACAGAGCAGGTAGGAAATTCAATTGTAGGCTTTATTTTAAATGAGAAAATTACAAACAACTACAAATACTGAAGAAATTTGTAATGCAATAACAAAATTTGTTTTACAAAACCATCTAAAAATCATTTGGGTTCATGTACCAGTTTGCTTATATTCAGGTGTGGGTGTAGAATTCCTAGATGTGAATATAAAATAGCTGTATAAATTACAGAACAATTCCTTAGTGGTGAACTTAAGATATAATACCACAAATAATTGAACCCTTATGTGAGCAGAATTTCTCAACTTTGACAATATGTTTGCCCCAACACATTCTTCCTGAAGAAAAAAAATAAGAAAATGGACATGTAAAGGACCAAATGGAAGCAAAAAAACTGAATACAGCTTATACTAAGATTAATGCCCAAAAACATAGTGTCTGTCCTTGTGCTTCATTTATGATCATGGCATAACATAAGCTCACTGAGAATTCTCCACATTCAAGGCAAAATAGTAAATTATGTAGGAATAATCAGTATTTGGGCTACAAAAATTTGCTCACCTGCACCACTTCCCATCAAAATTCCTGCTTCTGTAATATTATGTTGGAGAGAAGTAATTTTAAGCCACTGTGAGTGAAGGGTTCTGAGGAGTCAGATAATGCATGAGGCTCTCAATCAGTTACATCACACCTTTTTTTCAAAAGTAGTTTCCAAAGAACAAGTTAAAGCCTGATGTTCTCAAGCTGCAAGAAAAGTCACTTCATGATCTTCATTGGATTCTTGAGATTACATAGTCCTCAGTCGCTTGGCCATTCAGGTGTATTCAGAAAGACAGGTATTTAGTAGGCATTTTTATTTTTAAACAAAATGAAATAAAAATTTAATTAATAGGCACCCAAATAACAAATAAAAATTAATAAATTCATTTTTGGTAGCACATAATATACATAAAACTCAGAACAAAATGAAAAGTAATGTCATGAAGTATTTGATACACAAAGAAAAATCAGGAAATCTGTATATCATAGCCAAGTAAATTCAATGATAATATGTATTCGTAAAGATAAGATTACAGCACTTAGTTCTGTCACTGACATAAAGTTCCAAAAATACTACAGTCACAGATTTAAAACAAGGGCTTGGTTCTTTGCTGTACTACAAAACTAACAATGCCATCTATTGTTTCTTTGGTGTACTACAACAAAAATCCAGACTATTAAGCTGAACAGATGATTTTAGATAAAATTTAAATTATGATGTGTTCCAATTTTAATGAAATAAATCCTATACATTCCCCCAAGCTATATTCGAGTACTCGTGAACTCTCCATACAAATTCATTTAGTAGCTACAGAGATTAGTGCATCCAAACAGACAGACATGATGGTTTTAGATGAAACTTTAAACCATAATATATTTTTTTCTGTTATTAGATTGTGATGAAATAAAACCTATATATTACTGTAGGTTCAAGGTACATGCAAAAACCCCATGAAAATGGGTCAAGTAGTTTAGGAGATTAGTGAGATCAAACAGGCAGACATTGATTTTACAGTTTCATTATTAGTATAGATGAGGAGGTACCACAGACTGATAAAGTAGGTAGTTTAACAGTTATTTAACTAATGTGGTGCACGTTTGTAGACAGAAACAGTTATGAAAATGTCTTATTGAAAAGAGGAACTATTTAAGAAATATGAAAGTTTCATGCAAACAATAATAAGAGCATGATATAATATGCTGACTTAAAGAAAACTATTTGTAAATGACTCCAGGAGAAAGATATTATGAAAATTTGGTATGATATATAATTGGAAACAATAACACACACACACACACACACACACACACACACACACACACACACACACACACACACACAATCATATTATCCTGCTAAGTACTTTGTACAGGTGTTGCAGCTTGACTTGGTTGAGATACCAGATCAAGTGGACCAATTATGTAGGTGAGAGGAGAAATGAGATTGGGAGGGAGAATATGGGATGATAGGTTAGGTGACTGAGATGAAGAAGGGAGAGGTGGCTAGAGAAGAGGATAGAAAAAGGATGAGATCTACCTATGTTTCATTCATTTGACATATAAGATGAGACCCAATCAATAGATTCTTCAATTCACACCAGCCATCGCCACATTTATACTTACCTCAATTTGTTTTGGCCCCTTATTTACTATGTCTAAGCTTACTTAAAATTACAGAAAATTCATGTAATATTTGTTTATCATCATTCTGCACAAGACAAAAACAAATTACTCAACTTCAACATGCTGCAGTCAAGCATTGTCCCCATACTATTTGTTGGAATCAAATCATCTTAATTTGTTGCTCCCACCACCTATTAGTAACTGGTCTAACACTGAAAGATCTGTAGCATTACCCACAACTGCCCACCTTGAGATGAGGTGGCTTCTTTTATTAAGGTGGCTTTTGATGATGTCATGGCATCAGCCAAACACTATGTCACAATAATAAAGTATCTAATGAATCAAATGGACATTTGAACAATTTTCAATTACACTGAAGACCAATTTTCAATATGATTCACTAGATCAAAGCGGAATTCAAGGAACCTCATAGATTGATGTTTCTGTTTGAATGCAACATGTGCTTATAACATATTGATTGAACCAGAATGACACAGTGATAGGAGAGTTAAAACATATAAAAATGTAATTCACTACAAAAATGCCAAAATCAAAATTACAATAAAAAGATTCTGGTTCATGTACATATTCAACAGATACATTTTAATCATTGATTACAAACCTGTACTTGGACTCTTCAAGGTAAGGTATTGCATAAATTATCAATGCATTAATATCAAAAACATTTTCTTGTATTTCATAAACTACTGATGCTTTTGTGTAAGTGTTTTAATTGAAAACATTACCTTTTTGATGAAACAGTTTCCTTTTACCAAGGTATTTCAACATTGTACATCGACATGATGCTTCAGTTGATTCAGAATTCTTTTCAAAGGAAATGTGGGAAAGCAGGTTGAACAGTGCTCTGTTATCAGCCCAGGAAAGCTACCACCAAGAAAAAGTATGTCACTGTATGTAAGAGGCAGTTCTGACTTGCAGTAACTGTGAGTAATGGAGGGATAATTTCTGAAACTAAATAAAAATTGAATCATGAAGCAAGTAAAAAGTAGCAAAATTATCATTACGAAAATAGTGGATAATTTCAAGCTATTTTACGTAGTGCCCAAAAGTGCCATGTTAAGTTACATCAGAATCAATGTTTATTATGTAAAAATTTAGTTTATAATGAACAACAGGCATTCCATTCTGAAGCAACAGGTAAGGTATAAACTGTACGCTCAGAAGCATACTTTGATTTATAAGTAGAGCTGACACTGCAGTAGATTTATATCACAGTGGCACTGAGAAGATTGCACTGGCATAAGCATGGGGAGTTCCATGTGACACACAATGAAGGGGAGCAGTGAACTGGGAGTAGAAGAAGATTCTGAGTGGAGAATGTAAGTGTAGACTGAATGATTTGGAGGTTTTGGGTTTGGAGGGGGAGGGGGGGTTATGAGACAGGGGCTAGCTGAGATTGAGTCCAGGAGGAATGGTTGATTAAAGAATATATTTTAAGGGCAATCCTCACCTACATAATGTAGCAAAAGAAAAAATCTCTACATTTGCTCACAGCTTTGCATTGGCCGCTCATTAGGGTGACAAATTAGTTGGTTGGCAGTTACATGCACACAAAATAATATTTTAAGGGCAATCCTCACCTACATAATGTAGCAAAAGAAAAAATCTCTACATTTGCTCACAGCTTTGCATTGGCCGCTCATTAGGGTGACAAATTAGTTGGTTGGCAGTTACATGCACACAAAATATTTCTCAAAAGTTATAGCCGAGCAGGTGTTTGATATGAATGGTTTCATGTGTTGCTTCACATGTACATGTGACAGAGTAGGATGTGTTTTCGACAATATTAGTATAGAATGTAATAGAGGGAAACATTCCACGTGGGAAAAATATATCTAAAAACAAGGATGATGTAACTTACCAAACGAAAGCGTTGGCATGTTGATAGACACACAAACAAACACAAACATTCACACAAAATTCAAGCTTTTGCAACCAACGGTTGCTTCATCAGGAAAGAGGGAACGAGAGGGAAAGACAAAAGGATGTGGGTTTTAAAGGAGAGGGTAAGGAGTCATTCCAATCCTGGGAGTGGAAAGACTTACCCTTAGGGGGGAAAAAGGACAGGTATAAATGCCTTTTTATGTGTATGGAATATTTGTTTCCTGAATGTAATATTTTTTATGGTGCTCTCTCTCTCTCTCTCTCTCTCTCTCTCTCTCTCTCTGTCTGTCTGTGTGTGTGTGTGTGTGTGTGTGTGTGTGTGTGTGTGTGAGAGAGAGAGAGAGAGAGAGAGAGAGAGAGAGAGAGAGAGAGAGAGAGTGTAAGTGCATGCATGCATGTGTGTGTGTGTTTCTCCAGTTACATTGTAAGTATTCCTATCAATATTCCTTTTGTACATTTTTTTGTGAAGATATGTGACAGATGCTGCTAATATTTCTTAAAAACTGTGTGTTAAGGACATAAGAACATAAACTAGAAAGCAGGCATCAATCCATTTTGTCCTTTGAACACCACGATATCCAAACAGGCATTGTTATTATGCTGGAGTTATATCTTCCACCTCACTACCATTTTATGATGAAATGTGTCATGGACACTCATAAGTTTACAGCAATCTAATGTTTGAATTTGTACAGTTAGGAGCTGGTCAGTTAAGACCATCTTCAGATTAGTCTGTGTTAATAAAATAGGCATAACAAAGTATAATTATTAGCCAAGAATGACAGCTTCAAAAATATAAAATATTGTTAAGAATTCTGAACCACTTCACCCAGTCACATGTCCAACTGCCGTATCCACTACATACCATTGGCATCAAACAACTGTGACAGAAAGAGAATTCTGTAGCACAGAAAGTACAATGTTATTACAAATGATTGAAGTGACTTCATAGATTTGCTGTAGCTATGTTAACATAGTGTCACAGGGCTTTGGAAACACATAGAAAAACTCAGAAAGGTATTTTGGACATATTACAAGTGCTTCATATGTGCCCCTTCTTCCCCTACTAATTCTGCAGATATCAAGTCTGTAATCAAGTTCTTCCCATGTTCAGTGCATGTTCCCATCAATCTGTTCAAACATACTGTTGACGGAATTTTGCAGTTCTATTGGGGTTGTTGGTAGAGGATGCATAAACACTGAATCTTTCCACACAAAAAAATCGCATGGAGTTAGGTCAAGAGAAAGTGGAGGCCCTGACATGAATTGCTAATCATCAGTCACATCACAACTAATCTATCTGTTTCAATTTCCTATTTTAGGAAAAGAGAGAGAGAGAGAGAGAGATGATGGAAGTTGGTGGAACTCCATACTGCTGGCAGATGAAGTCCACATTGTTGCTCTTCATTTGTAATGTGAGCCAATTTTCCAACATATCCAAATACAATGACTTGTAATGGTCTGTTCTCAGAAGAAAAGAGATGATGAACTTACAACACTGAGGCTGCACAGAAAACAGTAACTTTAGGTGAATCCTAAATGCGCTGCATTATAGTGTGCTCCCAAATTCACACAATGTGCCTCCTTGCTGTACCATTCACTAAAAAGTTTATTCATTAGTAAAGATGATTTCCTCACAAAACCTATCCTCTTTCCAAAGCTGCAACTGTGCCAAAAATTCAAAGCATCTGTCTTTGCTATCAGGAGTCAGGAACAGTTTACTTTCTATTTTTGTCGACTTCTGAGGCTCTGTGCAAAATTCACCCACACACAGTCAATTGTTTCTTCACTAACTGCAGGTCAACCCTTTGATTCCCTCGTGCAGAAGAATTCTGATGCTTTTACCTGCACATACCATTGCTGAATGGAGTTGGCAGCTGATGGGTCTTTGTTTAACATTGTTCATAAGTGTCACTGCACTGTTACACAGACTGATGTGAATGCATTTCCAGCAGAATATATGCTTTCTTGGTGCCTGTCACCACCTTGCCTACTGAATTTTTGTGGCAGGAATATGAAGTTTGACTTTTTGAGTTTTTCTTTATGAGTTTTGGAGCTTAGTGACAATATGTCAATTACAGTAAATTTATGAAACCACTTCAGTCATGTATATTAACCTTATAGTTGCTGTTATGAGGTGACTTGTTCACATGCAACCTCTAAAGAGCCAAATAGATTTAGGAAAACTATGATGAAACTGAATACAACACAAATTAGTAACAATTTATGGTAATTTATTAAGAGAAAATATACATTATGTATCTTGAGTGTGAATATGATGCATGACAATGTTGAATATTGGTTCAGTCCTGAATCCAGTGAATGATGACTCATTTAACTAGTAGAATGGCCAGTTAGGCTCTTCTGGGCAGCAGATAACATCTTGAGGTACAGTGTTGATACTCCTGAGTTAACTGTGCATACATGTGACATCTGAGTGGAGCCATTTGTCTGCTTCTACCTCCATTTAGTAGACCTGTGTTCACATGGAAATTACTGGCTTGATATAGATGGCAGCATAACATAGTCTATATCTGTTGGCCAACACAGCTTCAATGTAACTTATTAACCCAGTCCAGGAGCATTCAAGGATCACATTAAAATTCTCTAAATCTTAGCTGCTGCAACACACCTGAAACAGTTAAGTTTCAGAAAAAAATTGTAACTGTGAAAGCGTGGATGGGAAAGGGGAAATACATATCATTTAATTCAAACCACAATGAGCTTCCCATACATCACTATTATTTTAGTTTTGCTAAGTACATGACATTCAGCTAGCTGCCATCTATGTTTTTCCATCATCTACTGCTTTTGCAGGTGTCAGGATTCTAACATTTCTCCTTAAGCGAGGTAGTGTATATTCAAAAGTCTGTTGTAAAATCATATGGTGTTGAAAACTATAGAAGGTTTGACTTGTTACTGAGTAGTTATTGGTATAGCATGACAATGAATGTCATCTTGTTAGCACATGGAATCTGTGTAGATTGTATTAAAAATCTTTACAGAACTGACTGGGCTTCAGCAAAAACCCTGCTTGGAGACACTAACTTCCTGAAGAGGCTTCAAGACTATGAAAAGGACAATATAACAGACAACATGTTGAAGAAACTGAAACAGTATGTGGATCATCCAGACTTCACCCCTGAGACTGTCGCAGGTGTATCAAAAGTTTGTAAATCGATATGCATGTGGGTACGAGCAATTGATTGTTATGCCAAAGCATATCGTGTTGTACAGCCAAAGAAAGCAAAGTTAGTACACTTCCTTATACTGGCACTTCTGTTTCCAATAATGCTTGCTTAAGATCATTTTCTCATTGCTTTGAAACCTTGTTTCTCACAGATAATATTTATTTGATTATTTATTATGTTTTCTTTATGTCACCAGGGAGGATGTGACATTTCAGATTATGGTTCCAGTTACTTTGCCTTGTTACCTGGTATAAGAGAGGAGCCTGAACCATGTTTAGAGCAAAGTCAGAATGCAGCAGACTCACAGAAACAAGTTTAAGGCTAGATTGTTCGAGAAGTCCAGTAGAAACAAAAGCAGTCATAGGATAGGTGTAAGCTAAGTGCTACAACAAAAGCTGGGTATAGGTGATATAGATGTTCTGCACCTCTCTGAATATTATGTAACCCCATGAATGGAGCAGTTAAAAATCAGGATTTATAAAGTAACATAATTTTCAAGTATAGTTAACATGGAAAAAGGAGGACTTGGAACGTGAGTAAGAGATGGACAGAGAGTCAGAAATATTGAAACAAACAGTTTTTGTGTAGATAAGAACTTAAGAGACATGTGCTTGTGAGTTGTTATTACAGAATGCTTCTCTGATGAGTGTAACAACCTACAAGATTCCTTCTAAGAAACTTTCAGCTATTTATGAGAAATTTAGATGCATTATTGAGGGACCAGGCAGGCAAGAAGAAACAGTTAGCAGTTTATGGTAATTTTAATGTGGATTTCTTGAAAGATATAGGCAGGAAAAAATGAACTGTTATCATTATTTGGGTGTTACAATATAACTTCAGTAGTTAATTGAGCACCAAGATAGCAGGACCTTGAGCACCAAGATAGCAGGACCATGATTGGTAACATATTTATAGACAGTGCTCAGGCTGAAACAATTAATCTGCATCCATTTGTAAATGAACTAACTGTTCATGATGCACAATTAATGGAGGTAAACAGTATAGCTCGATACAGCCCTGAGGCAAGTTCTTGCAAAGCAGCCCTCATCAATGAAAACAGAATACATCATTTTAAGTGTAGGTTAAAAGACATATAGAAAGAGAGGTTAATGTCAAATTCAATTATTTCCATAGTGAATTTGTGTCAGAACAAGTATTTGAAAGTAGTTTTGCCAAAAGGTTATCCAGAAAATTCATTTAAAAAAAGTAAACCATGTATCACTAAGGGAATTAAAATCTCATGTAAGAAGGAGAGGGGAGATAAGTCTAGACCTGTAAGAGGGAGAGTGGAAGTAAGTCTATATCTGAAATTTCTCATATACTACAAAAACTGTAGTATTTTAAGGAATGTCAGTAAAATGTCCAGAAGTATTCAAATCCTGATAGAAATAAGTAATGCAGAAAATAAGATTAAAACTAAATGATATATTGTGAAATGGAAGACAGGATAGTTAGTCTGTACAGGACACTTTTTAAATGTAGCAATAAAAATAGGACTAAGTGGTTCAGTTGAACATCCAAGAGAATATATTAAAAATGTCTTTCTACAAATACTGAAACAACTAGAAGCAGCACTAATGTCTTTCATTGAGTTTAATAGAATTGTATATAATAAAAACACTTTTCTAATGTTCTGTAAGACCCATGGTCTTTAGGTATGTGTAATGTTTCAAGATATAGATTAATCCGTCAAGAAAATTAATAAATTATGAGACAGAATGGCTGCTCTGTGAGTACCCAGCCTTTTGAAGTAATAGGTCTTTTTTGGGGGGTGCGAAAGGAGTATATTCGTAAAAGTTAAAAAAGAAGGACTTGTGGTTTAGACCACAGGATGAGAGAGACCCACTTGCAGTGAGAATGAGGGTAGGAAAAGAAGGGGAGGATTCAGACAGAGTATCACCTACATCCTACGACACTTCTCATCTTGTCAACCCTCATCCTCACAGCAGGTTGATCCCTCTCTCTCTCATTATGGGGCCAGAGAACCTCCCCTTCCTTCTTCATCTTCCTCAACATATTTTGTTTTCAACCTTCCCCAACATATCAATCTCTCCTCACCATATAAAGAATTATTAATTCCAAAAGCTAGGTATGGGGCTTTTTTACTTTTTGTATGAGTTTATGTGGACTGTAGAAGCTTAAAGAAGAAGAGAGTCTAAGCATTTGAGACATGGTGCTATAGAAGGGTGCTGAAAATAGGGTGGAGTGGTGACACAGGGAGGGAGAATTTTCTCCATATAAACAATGAAAAAAGTAAGACATTTAAAAAATAAAAAAAAATAAAAAAAATAACAAGAACAAGAAAGAGGGACAAGGTGATAGGAAATGTGTTAAGGCATCAGGGAATAGCTGTCACGGTTCTAGATGGAAGTGAAGAGTTTTAGAACTACTCTCTTAAGACAAAGAGAAAGAGCTTTACAAACTGAGCCAATCAATAATGTGTTAGTCTGTCTGTGGCCCTTATGCAAGCAGGTATTCGGCTTGGCATTGAGTGACAGAGTTGAGTGGATGTCCTCCTGAGGGATATCATGCCAAATTCTGTCTATTTGGCACATTAGATGATCAAAATCAAAAGATGGATAGAAGACCCTTCCCATAATGCTCTACATGTTCTCAGTTGGCTCTGAGCACTATGGTTCAAATGGCTCTGAGCACTATGGGACTTAACATCTGTGGTCATCAGTCCTCTAGAATGTAGAACTACTTAAACCTAACTAACCTAAGGACATCACACACATCCATGCCCGAGGCAGGATTCGAACCTGCGACCGTAGAAGTCGTGCGGTTCCGGACTGAGCACCTAGAACCGCTAGACCACCGCAGCCTGTTCTCAGTTGGGAGGGATCCAGCGACCTTGCTGGCCAAAGTAGATTTGGCAGGCAGTAGAAACTTCCACCATGTGCGAGCGGTCATTATCGTACTGAAATGAAAGCTCAAGATAGCTTGCCATGAAAGGCAACAAAATGAGTTATACAATATTGCCAACATCCTGCTATGCTGTAAGGGTACAGCAGATGACAACCAAAGCATTCCTGCTATGAATAGTAATGGGATCTCAGACCATCACTCCTGGTTGTCGAACTGTATCATGGGTGACAGTCATGTTTGTATCTCACCGTTGTCCAGAGAATCTCCAGACACATCTTCAGCCTGGAATCTCATTAGAATTGCCTTCAGTGTTGAGTCCTGCTTTGAACAGACCCCTGACATCAGCAAAAACGTGTCTGGAGATGTCCCCCACAGTTTTGAGATACCGACCTGACTGTTTCCGCCATATGGCCTGATAGCCAGAAGTGATAGTGTGCAGCGACATTTCATTTCATTGCAGGACCTCTTTGGTTGTCACCTGCAGCACTCTTACAGAACAGCTATTCACTGTTGATATTCTACACCCTGTTTTGTTGCCCTTCATACCAAGTCATTTTGGGTTTACATTTTGTGAAGATAATGCCCGCCTGTACATGGCGAGGTCTCTACTGCTTGTGTTCATGCTTGCCAAACCTACCTTGGCCAGAAAGGTTGGTGAGTCTCTTCCCAATTGTGAATGTTTGGAGCATTATGGGAAGGGCCCTCTAACCAGATAAGGATTCTGATAATCTAACACACCAAAGCCAAATAATTGCTTGCATAAGGACCAGAGGTGGAACAACATGTTACTAACTTGCTCAGTTTGTGAAGCTCTTTCTCTTGCATAAATAATCCAGTATTTCTGAAATTATAATCATTGTTTTGTCTTTACATATACATATATATATAGACATCACATCTACTGATTTCCATCCCATTTGGATAACAGGGTTGCCACAGGTTTTGAAAATCAGGGAATTTCAAACTTGTCATGGAAATCAGGGAAATTTGGAAAAAAAAAACACTGGAAAAACCTTATTTTTGTCTCAGTGGATGATATGGTTTTTTTACTCAGGTGCCATGCATCATCGTTGCCTGGGTGCAGCTGAGTATATGCGCTGCTTCTTTGCTGCCTCATTAATACTGTTTCTCCCCATCCTACTACTCTCTTCAGCTTGCAGTTAGTGCTGGCACCACTTCTTTCCACTAACCTAGAGCAGTTGCTGACGAGAGATAGGGAGGCACGTGGAGTGGTTTGTTTGGATCTGATTCTCCTCAGAGACCGTAGATACAGTGGCCAGAGGCAGTGGCCATGTGTGCATAAGTTGTGTCTGAGTGATTGTGTGAATGTGTGTATGTGCTCTTGTTTTCTGACAAAACCTATGGCTGAATATTTAGTTGTGAGAGTGTGATTGTCTTTTCTGCATGCCAGTCTGTGGTTCAGCAGTCATCTTCATGATGAGTTGCTACCTATCTTTGTTAATATTGAATCTCAGAGTATTTGATAAAATTATCTTTTGTATGGATTGATCACCATGCTCTCATTTCATCACCATGTCTGTGGCGCCTGAATAGCCAGCCGTATGAGTGGATTTCTGTGACGGGCCAAAACCTCCTGGATATCCGTAATTAATTGGACCTACTGATCTGAAGACATTTGGTTCCCTATAACGTGCAGGCACTGCCTGTTGGATCCAATCTCACTGATCTGCCTGCGGGCCAGGTCTGTTTGTGTGTGGTGTAAGGCAGCAGCTTTTCATGGTTTATTCATGGACCCAGTTCTGTGGTGCTGCTCAGCAGGCCAGATGACACGAGTGATGCATTTCAGGAATTGTAACTATCACTGCATTGTATGGTGTGGTGTTTTTATTGTGGTTGGCAGGAGAGCCAACACCATGTTACTAGAGGAGGCCGAAAGGCACGCGATTTAGTTCACGCAGGCTGGCGTGAGGTCTGGAACAGGACAAGGAAATTAGAATTTAGAAACAACGGACATAGCTGGTGGAATACTTATCTTTAATCCGTTAATGATGAACATCAGTCTTGATGGTACATGATTCACAATATCGATAGTCACTGATAATGGCACCTTGCTAAGTCGTAGCAAATAACATAGCTGAAGGCTATGCTAACTATCGTCTCGGCAAATGAGAGTATATTTTGTCAGTGCACCATTGCTAGCAAAGTCGGATGTACAACTGGGACGAGTGCTAGGAAGTCTCTCTAGACCTGCCGTGTGGCGGCGCTCGGTCTGCAATCATTGATAATGGCAACACACAGGTCTGACGTATACTACCGGACCGCAGCCGATTTAAAGGCTACCACCTAGCAAGTGTGGTGTCTGGCAGTGACACCACAGTTTTATAGACATTTTATTTATTCAAGTACATTTTGTTACTTAAAAATTGGTTTATATGTTCGAAAGTATGGAAAATAAGAAGAAGAAAATTGTGTCAGTTGCTGGTGGTTTGTACACTATGTACTCATATATTTCTCGAAAGAAAAATCTCAAAATACCTGTAAAACAATGGGCAGCTAAAATCAACAATAACAAACATAGTAGAACCAACATTTTATTGGCGGTCACCTAGGCTATAGTGTTGGTTTACACAATTCTTCCCCGCCTTTTGTACTTCTTTCAAGAGGCCTACTTTTTTCTGAGGTTATTTCTGAAATCAGTAAAGGTATTTTAAATCTGTTGGTTGGTTGATTTGGGGAATAAAGGGACCAAACTACAGGGTAATCAGTCATGCGACACCAAGGAAATACATGTTTTTGTCACCAAATGTGTTTCATTTTATTGAAGTAAAATTACCGCAGTCTGGAACACACATACCATTTGGGTTGCATTCGCCATTTAAAAATAGTTCATTACAAAAGATGTTGACGTTAGTACTTAAAATTTTTGCTCACATCAAGAAGCACCATCTGCTTTCCATGTTTGTGTCTATATATATTTCCACGTTTGCAATACTACTGTTTATTGTATAGTAGCTGCAAAGACAGACCGTCAATTTACCCTTGAGTTCTCTAAATGTGTTACGAAAAATGCTAAAGCTCGTCTGGAAATTAGGGAATTTCACTTCGAGAAACTTGTGGCAACCCTGGATAATTCCTTTATGGTTCATTTTTCTTTTTTCCTAAGTATATTTATACATATAACTAACTAACTAACATGTGTACAGTTAAGCCATCACATCAAGAAGTAGAAGTACCAGCTGCTTGCCAAGTGTGTGTCTATATATATTTCCTCATTTGCAATACTATTGTTCCTCGTTTGCAATAATATTGTTTATTGTATAGTAGCTGCAAAGACAGACTGTCAATTTACCCTTGATATCTCTAAATGTTTTACTAAAAATCCTAAAGCTTGTCTGGAAATTAGGGAATTTCACTTCGAGAAACTTGTGGCAACCCTGCATAATTCCTTTATGGTTCATTTTTCTTTTTTCCTAAATATATTTATACATGTGTACAGTTAAGCCATTCTTCATTTTTTATGCACCATATTATATCTTGAAACGGAAGGAGATCTTTACTATGGAACATTGATACTTGCAAATGAAGTGAGTTTCTTTAATGACTCGACAGTTTTACCTGTCTTGAGTGTGGAAATTTGCGTTACTTTCCAATAGCTTTTCTTTCCAGAGGTATTTAATTGTAACTGGTTTTGATAATATGTCTGCTTAATTTGATTTTACTTACTGATTATTGCTGTGTATTAGATAATAATGTAACAGATAGACTTTTAAATAGAACATTAAGAAGATTTATCTCAGGTGCAACACCTTTAAATTTCAGTTGAATATTTGTTCCTAGGTACAAGGTAAAGTTGTACCTTGGAACATGTTTTCACATTTGGAGAAACCTTAATTCTTGTAATTTCAGAAAAAGACTATAGTACATAAAAAGTGAATGTCATCCTTTAAAATTGGAATTAGAACATGTATGAGGGACACTCCAAAAGAAATGCACCCTATTTTTGTAAAAATATAGTTTTCATTCTGCATCTGTGAAAGTTTTAGTGTGTAGATACATCCTTCCTGCTTGTTTTCAATCTTAGTTCAACCTGTTCCCGTGAGTGGCACCATCACAGCATGTTTTCAAGATGGCTGCTACACTTGACATTCGTCAGAAGCAACGTGCTGTCATAGAATTCCTGTGCTGTGAAAACAAGACAGTGGGAAACATCCACAAGAGGTTGAAAAATGTGTATGGAGATGCTGCTGTTGATCGCAGTACAGTTAATCGGTGGGCAAGCAGGTTACGTAATGAAAGCGTGCATGACAATGCTGAGGGTCCTCACAGTGGCAGCCCTCGTACTGCACACACTCCAGACAATTTGCAGAGAGTTAATGAACTGGTGACTGTTGACAGACGCATCACAGTGAACGAATTGTCATGCTATGTTGGGATGGGGGAAGGAACTGTTGGCAGAATACTGAAAGTGTTGGCATTAAAAAAGGTTTGTGCCAGGTGGGTTCCCAGGATGTTGACAGTGGCTCACAAAGAAACAACAAAAAGGGTATGCAGTGAAATTTTTGAACAGTACGAGAATGGTGGACATGAATTTCTTGGAGGAACTGTGACAGGTGATGAAACATGGTTCCATCATTTTTCACCAGAGATGAAGAAGCAATCAATGGAATGGCATCATGCAAAAAATTTGGAAAAAAAAATTGAAACCACACCTCCTTCTAGAAAAGTTATGGCTACGGTGTTTTTTGATTCTGAAGGACTGTTGCTTGTGGACATCATGCCAAGTGGAGCCACCATAAATTCTGATGCATATGTGATGACACTGAAGAAACTTCAAGCTCAACTGAGTCGTGTTTGACCACATTGGCAAAAGCAGGATGTTTTGCTGCTGCACAACAATGCACAGCTGCATGTCAGTCAAAAAGCCATGGAAGTGATCACAATACTTGGATGGACAACACTGAAACACACGCCTTACAGTCATGACCTGGCTCTATGTGACTATCATCTCTTTGGGAAACTGAAATACGCTCTTCGTGGAACAAGGTTTGAAGATGATGACTCCCTTGTGCATGTTGCCCAACAATGGCTCCAACAGGTTGGTCCAGAATTTTACGGTGCGGGTATACAGGCGCTGATTCCAAGATGCGATAAGGCAGTTGAGAGGGATGGAAATGATGTGGAGAAATGAAATTATTGTTCCTAAAGGATGTATCTATACACTGTACAACTTTCAAACATGTAGAATAAAAGATGGATTTAAAAAATTTCTTTTGGAGTGACCCTTGTATTAAACTTCTACTGCAGGGCTCACTAGAGGTGAAAGCTTGAAAATTGTACCAAAGTAAACACTCTCCCCTTCCACTGCTTCTATTCAGTAAGTTAACCCATTAACTTTACTATGTATACATATTGTACATGATAGTTTCAAGTACAGTGTCACGTAGTACATTGTACTGCATGTGATCAAGTGGTTTAAATAAATAAGTATTGTATCAAATCACTTATATCCCATTTACATTCTTCGGTATTTACTGTGTCAACAGTCATGATAAACAAATAATCATGATAAATAAATAATCACTGTATGCCTCATTTCTCCAACATCTCTCCTTATCTTCTTGGTTGTGTTTTAATATACAGTTAACTGTGGCATTTTAAAGGTAGCTCATTTCCTCAAATTGAGCAAATTTTGAAAAGGTATTATGTAATCACTATAATCTTGTTCATTAAGTACTGAGACTAGAGACCAGTGCACATCATAACATGGTAATGAAGTGGTTAAAACAATAAGCTTGAGTGCAAGATGTTAACGATTTAAATCCATGCTCATTTCAGTTCTTCATATGTGCCCTTAACAGCTTCACAAGAATGACCAAATGGTTTCTTCAAACAGACTAGAGTATCTCATTTCCTATCCTTGTTTGTGTTCTCTTTCCAATGCCCTACAAAATAGTGAGTCACTAAACTATGATCTACCAGTCTTGCTATTAATGGATACTCTGATGAAGTCAAATGTTAAAAAGTTCTAACTATTAATGTTAGCTTTCCAAGCACCAAGTATGACAGAGTATACTGTGGTTCTTTGATCCTTCAGTTCATGACAGAGAGAAAATAAAAACTGGGTGAATATCTGGAGCACTACAGTTTATGATTAAAAGTATATGAAATGTTGATTATGATTACTTGTGACCTTTTTATTTTCTTTATTTAAGGCTGGCAGCAGCAGAACAGGAACTCAATCAAATAATGTCAGTACTGCGTGAGAAACAGCAAGCGTTGGCAGCAGTAGAGAAACAGATAGCAGACCTAGAAGCAACATATGACAGAAGTGTCAATGAAAAAGCAGAGCTTGAACGAATGATGGAACTCACTGCTAACCGCCTGGTTCGTGCTGGTCACCTCACAACTGCTCTTGGTGATGAGCAGCTGCGATGGGAGAAATCTGTTAAGGTAATCAGATTATTATACCATTAAATATGAATTGGTATGAGATTTGTGGCCCACTCATAAGAGGCGGAAACAACACAGAGAAGGAAAAGACATAGCACCTCTGTCAGCTGCTTCTTGCATCAGTGTTTCAGCACCAACTTATTCTGGTAGGATCTTTTGTAGAAACAGTCACAAAATTTATGAGATCTTGGAAGTAATTGTGGTCAAACAAAATGTATGTTTTACTGGAAGTTGAATCTGAACACAGCTGAACTTAGGACAAGTGATGAAGGTGGTGATTATTTGGCTTAAGAGAGAGAAAATCATCTTAACCACAGTTCTTCCTTCTAACACATCCATTATCATTAATAAGTGAGAATGAATTATTGTTCTTAAAATAAATATTGTCATCACTGAACACAGTGTGCTGCACAGCTTATAGGGCTTGGTCCATATCACCTTACAGTCTTCTCTGCTACATAATTATTCAGTATTTTATATTAGAATTAACTGACAACATTGCTCAGGTGTTTATTTTGCCAATTTTCTACTAAAAAAACTGTATTTGTAGAACAATATCAAAAAAATGTCATTTCTCATGTGAAAATACCCCTGAAATTGTGAAACAGTCATACAAAGAAATATGCATAATGTACACATGTATAAAACAGTACCAAAGTTAAGATACATAGTGCAAAATAAAATTCCTCTGTAATCTTTATTTAATTCATAACTAGATTATAAACAATATTTTTATTTACATGTTGAGGAGCTTTGATAAATATATTCTTGGGTGAGCCCACCCTTGAGCAAGTGAAACAAAGTTGTCCAGGAAAAAAATATGGAGAGTCAAGTATTTAATAGATTGCCCCTGTGACTTGTTAATTGTAATGGCAAATGTAATTCTACAATGTGATTTTTTAAACATCTCTTGGGTACCACCTCTTCATAAAACTGTAGGTGGCTGTTGTTTTGTCTAAGCCATTTGCACTTCAAAATTCAAAGCTATCAAAAGTGGTGTCAGGCATTTCCTTACGGTGACTCGACTGTAGGAGTGTCTTAGTAGTAAAGAATAAAAGTATTAAAACTTCATGCTTGATGCAGCATTTTTTTACTCACCTCAGTGTTTATGATGTCATATCTCATCACTGTGTGTCGTACAATGATATATTTGTGTAGATACATTCAGCACCATATGTGGGAATATGCTGTGAATAGAGGTAGTACCAAAGAAATGATAATTTTAAATGTCAGGCAGTATGTGGCAGTTTTTCATGAATCTCATAGTTGTGACATAATATCTTCTGATATCTTTGTCTTACAATCATATACTTTTGTGGTACATTCATTGGCATATGTAGATACTCTCTGCAAAATGTATTGTGGATATTGTTAGTAGTAAAGCAGTAATAAGTTCAAACATCATGCACAATGCGGCAACTTTTCATGCATCTCAGTGTTTGTGATGATACTGTCTGCAAAATTCATTGCAATTAGAGTAATAAATTTAAATGCCATGCATGATACAGCAGTTTTTCAAGTGTCTTATTGTTTAAGATGTCATATCTCCTGCACTATGATAGGTAGGGGATTCTTAGCCCACAGTTATTGTTGCATGACAATAATGAATATGTATACCCAATCTGGTTGAAACCAGTTCAGTGGTTTAAGAGGAGATGTGGAACATACACACATACTCACATCCATTTTTATATCAGGGTGTATACGTGAACAAGAGAAAAAAGTTCCTGGATTTTTCCTGGATTTCCCTGTTAAAAATACATTTCCTCTCGGATGAAAACATACTTTTCTCGTGTTATTAAATGACAGTATATTTTCCCTTGGAACTGTAAAACTTATCAATCCTCTGAATGGTTATGTTTTTATACATGGGCGTAGAATTTCCTGGCACTTTAGAAAATGAAACTCGGGGAAGAAAACCCCTTTTGAAAAGATTTTTGATGTGCAGCAATATGTTTTTGTATTACCAAAGTACAAATTCGAATTTCAACAAACACCCCATGTTACTAACCAAACCATTAAAATCGAGATTGCGATACGCTTTTGTAAGCCAGTCATATCTCATGTTACTTGATCCCACCAGACAATGACAGCGGATATTTAGACCACAGGACATGTGATGTAGTCAGCCAATAGCAACATCACTGTTAAAGTAGCACAGACATTCAAACAGAAAAAGTTAATGTTTTAAATTAACATACATAGTGTTGCTACATGATAAGCAAAGCTTTCACATATAGTAGTGGTCTCTAAGCTCAATAAGCTGCAAGAGAAGCTATGCTTTCACATATAATGTTGATCTTTTTCATGTGTTTTACACTTTAAGATATATCACAAAATGTGCCAGTAAATTTTTTTAGCCAAGTCCAGCAACTTGTTCTCAAAATTTTCCACAGATAAATTAGCTACTGCAGAGGAGAGAGAGCTTCCTGTAGCAATACATTAATTTGCTCATAATAACGACATGAATGTCTGATTTTATGGGTTCAAAATACTTCTAAATGGCTCATCGTCAAATGCTCTGTGTTTTAAGAAATTCATTGTACATTCTCACACAGAGTTCAACTTGTGCAAAAAGAAATTTACTTTGAAAGTAACGTTTTTAAAACCACCATCACAATATTTTCCTGTGGCCTCTTAGGAATAGGTTTGTTTCATTAACTGTCAGAGATGCCAGATAACAGGCACCACCGTGCTTTGGCAGCTATTATGATGCAGGAAGCCCGTATGTTCATATGTGTAAAACATTAAAAGATCTTACATTGTCAGAAAGGAAAAAAGACATCACAGGATACTCCAAGAGCGTTGGAATTTTGTGAACCATACTAAAATGGCACATTTAAAGTGCATGCTTAAGGAGCACATTCGTATGTCCAGTTTCCCAATGAAGTAGGCCTCGACCTGATATTAAGCTTTTCAGTGAGAGTTACGGTACGTAAACTTTCTTGGAGTACCAGTACTGTATTAACTCATTTTTTATTCTTTCATGTGGCATAATGCAGCAACCAGTTGAAACTAGCCAGTAGTGTGGAACTAAACAAATACATTGACTGCCTCAGCATAAAAGATTAATAGAAACCAAATTTCTTTAGCAAACTGACAAAAACAACTTCATTGTTCTACGAGGCAATTACTGCATGACTGTCAGAAAAATGGAAATAAAATAAACTCTGAAACTAATAACATATATTAGCCTTCCATAATTATGTGAATGTATTTTAATTCACTTGATGGATCCCGACCACAGAAATCCATTTTGTTTTCATTTGACGTGAGAGCAGTGAATGAAGAGGAAACAACAAAATCACTAAATGTAAACATGGGTCACATGGAGACTACACATTTCCCCATTATAACTCAGACTGCTCTGCACATCAACCCCAGATCTACGATATTTCCAAACTGGGGCAATACTTGATAGCCCGCCCGCCCCTCACCCCCCCCCCAACATCCCCCCCCCCCACACCCCCACCCCAACCCCCTCCCCCTTCCGCTCTTTTGAATGTTTGAGATATGACATCAAAAATTTAAAAAATCAAATTTTCGATAATATGTTCATTTTGTAGCGCACATCTTTCTGAAGAATCTGATACAGAAAACATACATGTTCAAGGAAATGTAACACATGTTATTTGGCCTTAAGTGTGCCAAAGTGCAGTGCCACGCCTCTTCACACAGCATTCTTTTATCCCATGTCACTGTATTTCGCTCCATGGAATTGAAACATATATTTTTTGCACTGGATGCCATCAAACTATATTCAGGACAGTGGAAATTAGAATGTCCTATGGTGCCTTTCCTGCTTCCAGTCGCCCAGTCTGACATCCTACCTCTCTTTAAAAAAACTTGCAATTAATATTGGATGGGATTATTTGCAATCAGGAGAACAAGAACTCTTCAGAAAATTTGCACTCTTCATTGCCTGTTAGCTAATAACTTTATGTTTTTGGGTGACATAAAATTAAGTATAGGATACATAAAACCAGTAAAGACAAGAGACATGCAAGACAGTACACATTTCTTCAATCCTTAGCTCCTAGCACTGTTTTATCTCTAATCTTGCTACAGCTTTACATGGCATGATTTCCTTTCTGCGAAAGAATCTATTACCTCATCAAAGTTTGTCAAATGTGTTCTACATGAAAAATCAAAATATCATTGTCTAACACTGAAAAAACGGTTAATACAAATAGTACCCAAGACTGGTGTGCTTTCTTGATCTCATTATGTCTATTTTGTCACTGTCTGCTAGATAAAACAAAATAGGCCTCTCTAACATTGCAGCAATTGTAACACACACCAAATGAATGACACTGTTTTGCCACAAATGGTATTTTTATAACACGACAGAATATAATTCATGAAGACCAACATAAAATGCCTACTAGGCTTACTACAAGCCAAAAGCTTTATGTTAGAAAATAGTTTCACATTTCATCCATACGCTCCAGTTTCTGTTCTGGAGCATGAGATCGAAAGTAGTAGTACGAGATTTTTATATAAATTGGAATCATCATATTTTTCCATAATTTGTGTGATGTTTCCATTTCTTCTCCTTCCTCGTTTTAACAAACAATCTTGTCATGACTAATTCTGGAATGATCCCTGCCTATGTCAAAACTTATTCGCCGGTTAACTTCACAAAGCCTGCCAGAACCACCGGTTTAGTTATCCCTGATTATTCTTTAGTTAGGTGTGGTTATGTTCATACAAACCCATTTCTCTGCTACTTCCAGAATAGAACTTAAGCAGCTGCTAGACATGGACTGTACAACTGGCCCTTACTAGTGTAGCAATCTGACCAAAAATTTTCTGACAAAATTTCATTTTCTTGGAAACTCAGAGAAGATAATACATAATTTTTCTTACCTATTATTATTGTTAGTCATTTATTTCCACTCTGGTAGTCTGAATCTATGGATTTTGCTAGTAATTATAACAACACTTATCATTCACAAACCCAATCAACCACATAATTAGACTGCGACTGGCGTTCACTCGTTCGGCTTTACCCCGATCAGCTTGTATAGCCCGGTCCCCTATTGCTTACAGGAAAGTTTGTTTCTAGATGTGACGAGGGTTCCCCTGACAGAGACATCGCGTACACTATGCATGCATTCAAAACTCAACTTACGATTCATTCAAAAATCAACTTACAGAGTGTGTTCAAAAACTAACAGGGATGCGTTTCAAAATCATATGGGTAATCGATAGCCCAACGTGTGCTGGATGCTAGGCACTTAGTGAAACAAGGTTTTTTCTCCTCAAGAATATGAATTCCCCCCCCCCCCCTTCCACCCTCATACATCAGGGCCCCTCTCCCTCCCTCATAAATCAGGGCCTGCCGTGCATGCGTGAATCTGGCAGCTTGGGCGCAGCAGTAAAATTTTTCCCAGTTGCATCTAGCTGCTTGCTGCGAATGCTTACACAGCCAACAGCCGCATTTCTACTCATACAGAATTCAACTGCGTATGCGCATGAGCCCGCTCGTAACTGCTAAAATGAATCTAATGTAAACAGTTATGATTTAATGCTCATCAGAGGCAATTTGTTGTTATGAAGCATTACATAATCTTCCTAAAGCCTTTGACACATTTTGCTGTTGGCAGACACTTAAATGAGCACTATGTTTTGTTGTTGTATATGGCACATCTCCTTTTCAATTTATGTTTTAATTCCTTTTTTTTTTTTTCTCGTTCATGTTTTATTGTTGCAGTATTATTCTGCACAGTAATATCCTTCGTTAGAGTATTGATTCTTGCCAGTCAAAATTTAAAAAATGTAACTGAAAATTAAAATGAAAAATTCCCGAAATTCTAAAGAATTCCCGGGTTTTTACAGGTTTTTTGCTGGCTGAAAGAATTCCCGGTTTGTTCCCAGATCTCCCTTTTGTCCTGGTTCATATACACCCTGAATATGTATGTATTTCATCAGAACATTTTTATAACAGTGAAGCTGTCCTCAAACTGAAGATTGGTTTAAACACCACAGTTATTTTCTACGTGTGTGTCTATTGAAGACAATGTGATGTTCTCTTCCTCTGACCTTTGCACTCATTTTGCCCTACCAGTTCAAGAAGGACTTACAGTTTTACATTGACTCTGAACCATATTGTGACTTGTCATTTCTCACATTAACGAGTCATTGTTGTTGAGGTTCTATGGACATTGAGAACCTGATAATATGTACACATTCAATAGTTTATTATAACATTTCACACTGGTACACTTTACTGGTACACTTAGCACACACACACAGTCTAGATGAACTGGAACTGAACAGAACAGCATGTAGGAATAAAGATGTAAAAACAGTCAAAGATAATACACACATAGCTCACCACATATCGGTATCATTTAAATGGGTTGGACCAGCTTAACATCCTCACTTTGAAACATTTAAATAATTTTCTTAAAAAATACCTAGACCCATATAGTTTAGAAAATCATATTTTTTTTCTTTTCTCAGTCCGTTTGTCATTATATCTGCAGGCACATCAGCTGTTTGTAAGTAAAGAGTTTTTACAACTTTATTGGACACAGCTTACCTCATATAATGATGAACATCAATGTGCTTTGACCTCTAGCACTCTGATTATCATTATACAATGTGACACACTTACTATAGCTTACCACTTTCTTAAATTAATAGCCTCCTGACAAGCTTTGGAAAGAGCCCTATACGCAGCCACTGTACTAGAAAGAGCAATAGTCTTTACTTAGCTCTCTGCCAAGATGCTATAGAACCACATAGCTTAAAAATAAAACGAGTATGATTTTCTATCTAAAGAACAATCTGCATCTACATAACCACATAATTCTAAATTTGCTTTCCTAAACTTGAGAGCATAATTCTTGGTTTTCTTCAGGTATTTGAAAACTCACTTAGCACATTCCAATGTATTTCAGTATAAGAATTATTGAACTGGTTAAGTAGCTCACATTGAATGAGATATCAGGTCTTTTAAGAACCGATAAAACATTAAGCTACCTATTAGGGCTTGATAAGCTACACCATGAGTTTTAGTTTTGTCTTCATTTAGAAAATCAAGGATTATTTTCTATGTGGCAAAAGTAAGAGCACACTTCTAGTAGAAATAGACATGAATGTTCTTCCCCATATGATTCAAAATAGTGCAAACTAGATAAACTTACAGTTGCACCTTAAAAGATCTGCCTTTATGCTGTTAAAAGGCAAACTGAGCAACAAAACTACAGGTGGATTCCTTTAGTCATATTCGCTGCTAAGCCCATTGACAGAAGACTCAGCTTTAGATACTTTAGTGTGCAACTTGATAGGACATTGAATCACTGTGAGCACATGGACGCAGCATACTTGATAGAACAACAGAATATTAACAAAAATTATATGTTACTATTATTATGTGATACTAGCTGCTGTAATGGGTTATGAAGCAAGCATCTGGGTACACAGACTAAGGCTGGTGAAAGAGGTGCAGTTTGTAGTGTGCATGCAGCACAGGTTCTTCACCAAGATGATATGTGAACCATTTCAGGAATTGAGTCCTTTGTTTGTGGAGCACATTTAGTTCTTGGATAACCTCTGTCCATTACTTGTGGACAAAGATTACTGGTTTCCCGAAGGTATTTCTCCACTCGATAAAAAACATTGTTATCAGGACGATGACTTTGAGCATCAGATGCACCCAGCACCAAAAACATATTGATATATTCAGCATTTGCATACCCCATTGGGAAGACACCCTACAGAACTTGGCAAGACCAGTTATGATTTTGCACTGCATGGTTAGCAGAAACATGCATTCAGTTACAGGCTATTGTAATATAGTAAAATGATGTCCTGCTTATAAATGACGATAGATAGAGTACACATATAAAAAAAATAAAAAAGGATCCTGACAAATATTCGAACCATAGCTTCTTGGTTGATGTGGGCTTGGTATCCCAGCAGTGTACTGAACGAGCTACGACAGCTGGTATTGTAGTGCTGAGTCATATATATTCTTTTATGCATTGTTATGCACTGCACAATGTGACAATGTTTCCAAATTTCTGTTTTCATACATGTGTTTTCAAAATGCATCTGATATGATGTTGCTAGATAAACTTTTGTCTTGAATCTGAATGAGGAATCACCTGCCAACCTCCAAGTGTGCCATTTTCTCTTCATCCCGTATATTAAGATACTAGCCATTTCCCCATGGCTTCACTCATGAATGTCTTTGAGCGATGTATAGAACACATCTAGTCCTCACTTTCTTCATGTCCACCTATTCCTCCCCCCCCCCCCCCCCACCTCCCTGTCCACTTTATACTCCCACCTCTATCTGCCTATCTCCTCTACCTCTCTCTGTTCATATTCTCCTCCCTTCCCACTGTCCATATTATCCTCCTACAGCTCTGCACATCTCCTATTTCCCCTTCCTTTTCCAGCTGTCCAGTTCCCCTTTACACCTTCCACCTGCCTCCTGCATTTCCTCTTCCTCCTCCTTGTCCTTGTGTCCACTTGTCCTCCTCTCTCTGATTATCTCCTCTTCCACCTTTTCCTGTACATCACCTCTACCCCTCTCTCTGTTCATCCCCTCTTCACCCCTCAGTCTATCTATCACCTGTGGCCACTCTCTCTAACTGTCTTCTCTCTGTTCACCCTGTCTTGCCTCACTCTTCCTATCCATCTGCATCTGCACCAATCTCAGTACTACACCCATACAAAAGTAACTGTTGTACAGGGGAGACTACATGGCACAGGCTAAAAATACATGTTTTTTTCTCTACAACTGCTCATGTTGGAGTTAAGGGGTTATACAGCTCACAGTCTGCTCTTTGTGTGAAAAATTTCATTGAAATTGATCCACAAGTTTGGGAGATGATATAGGACATACTTATACACATAAATACAATCATACATACATTTATTTATACAGAGTGATTTTTCCACAATGTACATATTCTATGGATTGATTGATGAGAGGATATGGAGCAAAAAAGGTCTAATGAACTTATGTCTGGAAATTTAAGGTTTCCATGCCAGAGACAGTTTATTCAATCATATATTTTTACAGAGACTGTGCTCTAATACATGCTGTACCATGCAGCCACAGTTATCATATGTGTCAAAAATGGTTTCCATGTCCTCAATGTATGTGTGTATGTGCTGTAGCGTGTCTCCCTGGCCAGGATGCATCTAAACAGTGTCAGAGGTAGCATGAGTGTGCTGCTCCAGTGTTTCTACATATGCAATAGGCTCAGCATACACAAGACTTTTGACTCGTAACCAGAAATTGCTCTGGCTGAGATCAGTGAACAAGCAGGCCATGCAACTAGACCCTCTCATCTAATCCGTTGACCAGGGAAGACACAATCGAGGTGTGCCCATATGTTAACAGTGAACTGGGCTGGAGCACCATCATCTAGCAGCTACATAACCCTTAGAATCATCAGTGGCACTTCTTCCAGCAGGGGAGGCAAAGTCACCCACAAGAAACAGATAGTTCTAGCCTGTTAGGTGATGTGGAAGGAAGATTGGTCCCAAAATACAGTCACCAATTAGCCCAGCCCCCACATTCTGGCTGCACTGATGCTATTGATCTGCTGTCACCATACCATGAGGGTTCTGCATACTATCCCACAGATGATGGTCTTATCAGTGAATAGGATGAATGACACAAATCCCAGAATTGTGTTTGCCTCGTGAAGAAACCCATGACAAAACTGCTCCCAATGTGGATAATCTGTCACCAGTAAGTTCTGTACATGCTGTAAGTAATAAGTGTAGTAACAATTGTCATGGAGAATGTTCCACACAGTTTTCTGGCTTACCCTGTAGTGGCTGGAAAAGTGGTACTGACATGGTGGTCACCTTCTACAGTGTTCATGACATTTTCCTCCAAGTCTGGTGTCCAAACATTTTGGGTACATCCTTTGGGTACATCTACTACTGTACAGCTACATTATTGATGACAAACACCTGGAGACAGCATCTTCCCTAAAATATCTAGGTGTAACTATCCAGAGCGACCTTAAGTGGGATGACATTATAATACAGGTAGTGGGAAAAACAGACATCAGACTCAGATTCATCAGAAGAACCTTAAGGAAATGTTACTCATCCATGAAAGAAGTGTCTTTTAAGGTGCTTGTATGCCAGATTCTTGAGTATAGTTCATCTATCTGGGATCCCTATGAGATAGGACTGATAGAGGGGATAGAGAAGATCCAACAAAGATAGGTCTCCTTGTACAACCTTGTTGTTGCCATTTGCCTTTCCAATTTTAATACAGATCCATTGTGTACAACGCTGTATCTCATCCACTACTAGGTGAGTCAGCAAGAGAAGTGAATCAGACACAACATTACCAATTACTATCGCAGAAGTGGGTGCTAGGGCATGATGTATGAGGCACAGTACAAGTGTCTAGGAGGAAACAATGCATAGCAGAGGCTGTATGGTACAGCACATATTAGACTGCAGTATCTGTAACAAAGTCTGATTGAATAAATGGTCTCTAGCATGGAAACCATGCATTTCAGACATAAGTTCATTAGACCTTTTTTGTTCTGTATTACCTCACTGATCAGTGCCTAGTGCTTGTACACAGTGGAAAAAAATCACCCTGTATATAGACTAGCCGTTCCCCTGTGGCTTAGCTCGCATAAATTTTCGACACATATTGCTCACAACTCCTCCTCCCCCTCTCTGTATCCACCTCTTCCTTCCCTTTTCTCTCTCTCTCCTCTTCATTCTCCCAGTCCCTGCAAGACATGCCAATACGACTCACACAACATACCTTACCCCTGTCTCTCAGTTCACCTCGCCCTTCCTCCCACTCTCTTTGCCATCTCGCCCTCCCCCTCCCTCTATCATCCCCTCATGCCCCCCTCTGTGCCCTCCTTTCTTTCCTCACATGCCCTATCCATCTTCACTGCCCCCTTTTTCAGCTTTACATCTGTTCCTGTTATGTTTGATATGTGTAAAGTGGAGTGTATGTATGTCTGGAATGTCCTCCCGAACCTCTGGTTTGATATAAACTAAATTTGGTACAGGAACATGAGGCATCTTGTGTATCAGCGCTGAGCAGTTTGTGACCTCCTAGCTCCAATGTGAGTGGAGATATGGGTAAGACTTTTTTTTATATTTATTTTAAGTCCCCTGGTGTATAAGCCGCCCTGCACACCAGATGTGACATATGGCAATAGCACTGGGCTCCTTTAAGGGCCTGCTTTGCATTATGGCCTGTACATCAGGGGCAAACAAACAGTTTTTCAGCTTCTGATGCATAGTTTGCCCTGCATGACGAACGTGTTGTGGGAGTTGTATCAGACTGCTTTATTCTTCTTGTTTCAAATGGGCCTACTTTGGACCAAGCTTGTTTAACTGTTGGGCTTTGATCTTTGCCGAGTACTGTTGTATCCTCTGTTGGTATAACTCCTTCCTTTCTTCTGTCCAGGGGGTACCTTTTCTTCAGGGCTTTTCCTGAAATCCTTGGACTTCCTTCAGGATGTGTCTAGCAGACTATCTGTTCTGGAGATCAGTTATTCCCAGTTCTTTAATGTCCTTCTTGGCTTCTGTCGGCCAAGTGGTGTGAACCTTCTTGTTTTGCCAGAAGGTGAACAAACGGTTGGTCAATCTGTTTGGAGGCAATCTTGCAACATGGCTATAGAAAGCTACCCTTCGTTTATTTGCACAGTCAGAGAGCCTTTCCATATGTTCGTAGAGCTCTGAGTTATGCTGCCTTCTGAATTCCCCAATTTCTTCTGCCGGGCCTAGGATCTTCCTGAGGATTCTCCTCTCTCTGACTTCCAATTTCTCCATGAGACTTCTACAGTTCATAGAAAGACATTCCATAGGATACAGGGCTTCTGGTCATATGACTGTAGCACTTAAGTTTCAGGTTGCGTGACAGGCATTTCTTGTTGTAGGTGTTCATAGTCAATTGATAGGCTAGTTCCAACTTGTTGACTCTCATGAATAATGACAATTTTTCTGATAAGCTGGGTTCAATCCATTTGCCAAGATACTTAAATTTCTCAGCCCTTTTGATCTTTCCCTGGTCTACTAACATCTCTTTATTTGATTCTTTGATGTTGGTGAAGAACTCTGTTTTCTCAAGCGACATTTGAAGACACACTTTGGCTGCCTCTTTTCTGAGACAGTTTACCTGCAATGTTGCCATTTCAAGAGACTCAGCAATCAATGTCATGTCATCTTCAAAAGCCAGGCAATCTACAATCAGTCATTCATTCTTATGGCCTAGGTAGACACCACTCTGGACACCCAAATTGGTCAGTTCTTTGTGCCATTCTCTCACAACGAGGTCACAGTTGACTGCTTTATTGAACTGTATTGCAACTTCTACACATGCCAAAGATTATGGCTGGGGACATGTTGAGAAGGATAGAGGAGCAGATGGACAGATCAGGGGGGAAAAGGGAAAGGGCAGAAAGAGGGGAGAAATGTCAGATGCATGAGGCAGACAACAAGTGTTGAGTGGTAGTGGGCAGGTGGAAATGGAAGAAGGGAAGGCAGAGATGTTAAGAGAGAGGGGGAAGAGAATATGGTCAGAGAGATTGGGAAGGAAGATCTAGTCAGAGATAAAGTAACAGAGAGAGGGGAGAGGAGGAGTTAGATAGAGGTTGGAGCATGAAGTGAACAGACAGAGGGAGGAAAATGTGGACACAAGAGTTGGGAGGGGGGGGGGGGGGGGGGGGGGGGGAGGAGGAGTCGTGTTCAGTATATATGATGCAGCCACAACAGGACTCTGGAATGGTTCCATTCAAGAATAATCACCACACATGTGAAGACATTTATCCTACCGGGAGGTGAGACGTACTTTCCTGTTTCATAGAGAGCACTCAGCCACTGACATATCGACAATCGCACCCGCTCTTGCACTTCCTCATATGACTGAAACTGCTACCCTTCAGCCTGTCAAAGATGTGAAAATCAAGTGATTGAACAATCCAGTCTGTACAGTTGATGTTGCAGCATTTTTGAACAAATTGCTGAAGTGTGGCTTTTGTCTGGTTGACAGTGTGGTTGCAGGCATAATTGTACAATAGCATGCTTCATTTGCTTGTCAAGTTGCGCAATGCTGTGAAGACACTTTGCAGAAACTGCAATACGCCATAAAGTCAAAATGCCCTGGAATGCTGTTGGGTAGAATCATCCTGGAGCTATTAAGCAAAGTGTTACTGAAGAGTCTTACCCTGAAAGAAATTATTGAAGACTCAACAGTTGTGTTGTGCAATTATGAAGTAGCACTTATATGTTACAAGAATCGTGTAGGTAAATCAAGAGCAAACATACTGCTGTAATACACCATTTAATCATGGAGCAAGTAATTGATGGAATAATTAACTTTCAATGCATTTTGATGGATTAAAATCAAGCAGGCTTGCTAACAAAGCAAGTGAATCAGAATATTTATTAATGCCTTGTAACAAAATGTTAGTCAGGATGATGTACAAGATTAGAGTTTCCAATTAGGTATCATTCCAAGGTAGAAGGGAAGGTGGAGGATGTTCTAGAGCTACTTTGTTTGTTCTGCTTTTGTGTCTGGGTTGTTTGAAAATATATTGAATAACCAAGAAGCATTTGGTCTGTTAAAAAGAAGTTTAGTCACTCTGCTCCATGATTCACATAGTTTTTTTTCAGTAAATATTAATGTGTGTAATACAACTGTTTATTCTACCCAAACAATAAAAAAAGGAAGTGAAATGACATAGTCATGTTCACAACTGTCAGTACTCATTAACACAGTACTAGAAATGAAAACTGTGTCACTGTGTTGCTTCTAGCAGTAAATCTCTGTTGTGTAGTTGGTGGGCTCTCTAGAGCTGACAGTATTTAACAGGAGTACTCTAAGAACTTCAATGTAACAAAACAGCAAAATTGTTATTACAGTTAAATGACAGAGTCAGTATGAAATATCTTGATTGTAAAATCTGTTGTTACACACACTATTTAAATTCTTCAGTTCTAGCAGAAACTGTGATCAGCAGAAATAATGGGACATAATGACATACTGAATAAACATTATTAGAATTTTTCCATTTCATATTCTTTGTAAATAAAGTGAATCTGTGTGAGTGGTTGAGATTTTACAGATCATAGCGGTTGCTTGAACAGCAGGCACAGTACTGCAGTGATTTCACCATCACTTTAGCACTGCAGTGATTTCACCTTCAGTTCATTTTAGCTTTTTTAGTAGCTACAAGATGGATATATTATTCTATCAATTAATGGCTATCAAATATCCCCCTCAGTCCCATGAGACTATCCTTCTGCCATGTTACAGAATGTAGCTGTTTTCTTCAAAATCTCTTGGGGGGTGGTGCTTTATTGAGTGTTTGCTAACATACACTTATTGTCAAACAATTTACAAACTCATAATATCCTGTTCTGAACCATCACATCAGAGACAAGGGTGTCATCACGAGTGCTCCAGGGAACTGTGATAGGTGTGCTATTATTTTCTATATAAGTAAATGGTCTGGTGGACAGGATGGGCAGCAGTCTGCATTTGTATGCTGGTGATGCAGTTTAGTGACAGTAGGAGGACACAAAAGACTTACACAAAACTTCTAGTTGGTGTGATGAATGAGTGCTAGCTATAAATATAGAAAAACGTAAGTTAATATGGATGAGTAGGAAAAAGAAACCCAATGTTTGGACATAGTATTAGTAGTGCCCTGCTTTATACAGGCATGTCATTTAAGTATCTTGACATAACACTGCAAAGCAATATGAAATGGAATGAGCATGTAGTAGGAAAGACTTCAGATTATTGGGAGAATAGTAGGAAAGTGTGGTTCATCTGTAAAGGAGACTGCTTATAGGATACTAGTGCACCCTGTTCTTGAGTACTGCTCAAGTGTTTGGAGTCTGCACCAGATCAGATTAAAGGTGGACATTGAAGTGATTCAGAGGTGGGCTGCTAGATTTATCACTGGTAGATTCAAACAAGATGCAAGGATTGTGGGAAACTCAAATGGGAATCCCCGGGGGAAAGGCAACATTCTTTCAAGGAAAATTATTGAAGATGTTTAGATACAAGGTATTCGAAAGCACAGAATAATTCTGCTGCCACCAACATGCATTTCACATAAGGACCAAAAAGATAAAATATGAGAAATTACGGTGCTCATAGAGGCATATAGGCAATAATTTTTGACTTGCTCTGTTTGTGAGTGGAAGAGGAAAGGAAATGAGTATTAGTGGTACAGGCTACCCTCTGCCATGCAGTACATGGTGGTCATCAATCACCCTCTGTGCAGATACCTTCAGCTTCCCTTTAGTCTTTCTAGTGGTGTTCTTATGCAGGGAGTAAAATCTATGGATTTCAAAGGTCATTAGTGTTCATTCATCTCATCAGCACGTCCCGTCCATACTAGCCACTTGCTTCTCATCAAGCCTACAATGTTTGGTTTGTTGCAGATTTCATCCAGCTCACAATTTTGTTGGATCCTAAATTCTCCAGTCATCTCATCCTGAAACAGGTCTTGTAAGTTCCTTAAGACGTTTTGCTCAAAAATGAGGACATTATGTCTTTTTTTCGAACACTCCCAAGTTTTGCAACCATACATCCATTAGGGTTGGATCAGTGTTTTGTACAGCTGGAGCATGAAATTCCTTGAGAGGTTGCAAGATTTAAATAGCTGACTCAGACTGAAATATGCTTGGTTTGCAGCTTGGATCCTTGCTTTGATTTCTGCCTTACCCAATGCATCCTCTGTAAATACAACCACCAGATACTTAAAATTATGAACCCTTTTGTGTGATTGGGTTGCAACTACCAGAGGCTGCAGAGGGTATTGTGAACAGCCACGAGTCCTGCCCATCAGCAGATACTTGGCTTTTGATTGATTGACAAAGAGGCTGATTCTGCTCACTGTAGCCTCCACATTGTCATTCATCCATGTCAGGCCTTCCTTAAATCTTGACAACAGGGCCACATCATTGAGAAATGCAATCTGCCTTCATCCACCCAAATTTCTCATGGAAATCCTCCCTCATTATCTTTTTGAACACTAGGTTGAAAAACGTCACTGACATATCATCTCTTTGTATCAACCCTGTGTTTATGTAAAAGCTCTCCATGACTTGGTTCCCAAGCTTCAGTGCAACAAGCCTGAACTAGGCCGACAAGTCTCTTGGCTATTCCAAACTTGGTTAGGCAATTTATCTGGCCCTTCTGGTGGATGCAGTCATATGTCTTCTTCAGTTCTATGAAGAGCACGTGCAGGTCTTCACCATACTCTCAAATCTTCACAGATCTTCTTGGTGAGCTGTTGCAACACATAGTTGTTGTTTTTTTCTAGTCAAACAGCCTTTTCTGAAACTGCCTGATGTTCACCTATCACTTCTTCTGCAGCCAGCTGCATTCTATCCTGTATACAGTTGTACAAGGTGTTATCAGGCATTCAGGAGGGTGATGTTTCTGTAGTTTGTGCAGTCTTTTTTGTCACTTTTCATGTGTATAGTGCAGATGACCACTGTCTTCTGATCTTCTGCGATCACCTCCAAAATCCAGATCCTCTTGAATAGTTGGTGAATTTTCTTGCATAGTCTCTCTTCTCCTGCTTCAATGACATCTACCTGGATTCTATCTTCTCCTGGACTTCAGTTCTTCTTCTGTTTCATTAATTTCAATTTTAAATGAAAATTATGAAATCAATATTAGGAAGATGTGCAGGCATGTCCCTATAGCTGACACAATCTATTATATTCTATAAGGCAGTAACCAGGCACTGATGAAACAATTTCAGTGTATTAGATAATGTTTAGATAAATCTCTCTGACTAACTTTGACCAGTGAGATTGGCTGAGGCCAGAGGACTCCTCACTTTCAATAACTCAAAGTTGGGTGTAGTTCTCATAGCAGACTGTGCTTAACAGCAGTTGAAATCAGTTAGGACCCTTAAGCTTACAGTTTTCAAGTCTTCATATAACTGAAGTTTATTAACTCAAACCTGGCACCAACCAATGTTGTTTCATTGTAATCACCTACATCATTAACATATCATCCATTATTCTTTAGTACTAAATCATTATGTGGAGTATTTACATTCCCAAATTATCTACTGTGAATATTGTATCCATAATTGAATGTCTTCTGCTGCTCATAGTTCCATGGTGGATGGTAAACAGGAAGATGCCAAATGCATGCATCCATCTATCACTGCTATCCTGGCTGCACGCCTTTATTTGTCCAAAGTTTAGGGCCTCTGGAAAATTATCCAAACAAACTACAAGCAGTAACATCTTAATATAAATCATCCTAGGTTAATTACTCAAAATACCTCTGAAAGAAATTGTTTCAAGCCAGACTCAATTGTATGTTACTCTAATGTCATATTTGGTGTCATTCCCAACATCATTTATACACACAAATTTGTGTCCTCACAACAGGTCAGCGCCATAACATGTTAATAGTTATACTACTTTGAAAAGTCACAGATTATATATAGCTATTAAAAACAGCAACAAAATGGCAGGGATGGGAAGCAGCACCCTTATTATACTATCTTCCACATTGGCAACATAAGATGAACAAAGCAGGAATTTCTTCTTTCTTTTAAAAACTCTTAGTCGGCTTTCGGTCACACCACATTCGAAACTGATTTCATTGTTGGCTGCAAGTTCTTGTGCCTAGTCCCCAAGTCTAAAAGAATTAAAGACAGATATACAAATATTACTTGTGTTTGCCATTCTTTATGCTGGGATGTGATTTAGGTGCAACAGGCATTCTGCCACAAATTTTCAATTTTTTTCATGATTTATTAACCATGTATAGCTCATATTTTTTTCATTACAGATGGAAATACAAAGGTATGTAAAGCATAGCATATGTTCTGTAACCAATAAACAACACAGTTTAATACAGATGACATATCATATCTCAGGATGTGTAAACTTCCCACACCAAGTCTCATTTCACAGAAACATTATGTTTCACAAACTGTGTGAGAAACTTCATGAAAGCTCCCATTTGTTTGTTTTTTTCCCCCACATTAAATTTTAATTTATCTCCAGTTTTGACATCTGTGTTATATGGTTTAATTCATTAACATTGCAGGATTTAAAAGAAGCACTGATAACAGTTGTGGGAGATGTTCTGGTGGCTGCTGCATGTGTTGCTTACCTTGGGGCATTTACAAACAATTATCGCATAGAGCTAGTTCAAAAGTGGGTCGAACATATCATGGCTTTGGAGATTCCTGCATCTGAGGTTTTCAGGTAAGTTTGATACCATTCTCTCTTGAATACATTACACAAATCACACTATCAAATTTGCTTCGAGAAATTCATCTCCAAGTGGTTTGGAATACATAAAAAACTGATTTATCCATAAAAGTACAAGCATTATTTCCTCAGTGAAAAATTTAATTTGTAACAAATAACAAACAGTGAATTACTGAATTGTATCACAAAGGAACTGAATAAATCAAGATGCCAATGCAGGAGATGCTCTGCAGTAAGCAGCAACTAATTGTTAATTCATTCACTGCATGGATCCTAGCAGAACTTCTTTCAAGACTTAAAATGTGACAACTGAAGCTCAATGAAAACCAAATGTGAGTGAGGAGCGTGATGTGAGAAGTGCTCAATGAATTTCAAAGTAAAATTTTGCCAACCTGTTACTTCCATAAACACTTCCATATTCTTGCAACTGACTATGATTAAATGTAACTAATTACCAGAAAGGCATGTGTTCTGAAAACTCCGAACAGTAGGAATGTAGAAAAGTCTACAACTATTGATTACCTAACACATAAGTTGCTCTAATAATGATTGGATACATTAACAACAATGGGCATTATTTATGTGGGAGCTCCAATGAATATGCCAGCCATCACAAAAATCTGACTGGTCAATTACAATTTTACCCAACACTTTAGAATTATTTAAAATCAGAACTGAGTGACGTATTGTCTCACACAATGTGATAATGATCAAGCACCATAACCTCACAATATCATTTACTGTCAGTATGTTTCTCCAGATAATCAAACTTCATTACCAAAAAACATAACTGCTAATTATAAATGACATCACACTTACTAGCAATATAATACGGTAACACCAAACATACAAGAGCCAAGATTGAAACAGAAAATTACTAAATATAAAAAATTGAATAACATAACTGATTTGGAATATAAAATTTACTATAGTTTTGTCAGACTCACTGCTTGCAAAACTTCATTAACTTCAGTTTTTTTTTTTTTTTTTTTTTTTTTTTTTTTTTTTTTTTTTTTTTAAGTTTATTGAACCTGTTGAAGTACCAGATTCATTAACAGCTTTGGTTAACCACCAAGAATGATTTCATCATAGTAACAGAAATATTTTACTTTACTTTATGGTACATTTAATATTTATATTTTAAAGTATTTCCTTGTTGTTTTAACAATGTGATAGTCAGCTGTTTGGATGATAGGACGTGTGGATCTTGCTTGTGGTAATGATGATCTGAGTTATTGTAGGAATAGGATTTTGTGCTTATGCACACAATATATTGTCCACTGGGTACTTCTACAGCACTGGCAACTCTTTCATTGTTCTAATTCTCTGAGATGGTGCAGCCTTACTTAAGGTGAAGCTGCTGACACAACATAATATTTCAATGGCAACAATAGCATTAGTGAAGGTTCCCCTTCCAGCTGTGGATAATTTTTAATATGAAACAATGGAAACTCCAGGTAGGGATATCAACAATGTAGGAAAAGATAGATAGCTGCTTATTGTAAAGAAGACATATTAAGTTGCAGGCAGGCACAATTAAAAGAGACTTACATAAAGCTTTCAGCCACTTCCTTCATCAGCAAAAGAGAAACACACCATTCATACATACAAGCAAGCACACCTGATGCACATGCAAGCAGTAATCTGGCGGGAGCAGTGAAGGGGGAAGGGAAAGGGTAAAGGGAAGGGCAAGGGCAAGGGGAAGAGGAAGGGACAGTAGTGCACGTATGGGGTGGGGAGACTAATACATCTGGTGGAGTGTGCAGGGACTTGAATGCCAACAGGCACAGCATCAGGCTGTTGTGGGGCAGGGTTATGGGACAGGGAGGTGGGGTAAAATGGAGTGAAAAATGAGAAAAGTGGAGAAAGAGGGGTAGGTGGACTGGTAGTGGATAGTGAACAAAAAACTGTAGGAGATGAGAATGTTGGGCTCTGACTGCACCTAACTGCCCTACCCTGTATACACCTTGTCCTAGGGTGCTCCCCAGCAGCGCTTCACTGTGTCCCACCCCTACCCTGCGATCCTTCCCCCCTTTCCACGCCAGCCTCCTCCTTACCCCCACCAGTTGCCATTCTCATCATGCATTGCTGCTGTTACTCACAGTGTGGCTTCACCAGCCAGAGGCTGCAGTCACATTTGTGTGTGTTGTGTTTGTCTGAGTGTGTGTGTGTGTGTGTGTGTGTGTGTGTGTGTGTGTGTGTGTGTGTGTGTGTGTGTGTGTCATCTATTTTTGACAAAGGCCTTATTGGCCTGAAGTTTATATTGTGACAGACTTTTTGTTGTGCCTGTCTGCAACTCAACACCTCTGCTATATGGTGAGTGGCAACTTTCCTTTTCTTAATATTGTCAACATATAGTATACTCTTATATGGTGTGTAACTGGATAAGTCATTAACACAGACAATGAACAAGAAAGGTCCAACAACAGAGTCTTGTAGTGTTCCTCTTTTTATTGCGAATATTGCTGATCTCTGCTTATTTACATAAACAATGTCTGCTTGTGTCTGTGTATGTGCGGATGGATATATGTGTGTGTGCGAGTGTACACCTGTCCTTTTTTCCCCCTAAGGTAAGTCTTTCCGCTCCCGGGATTGGAATGACTCCTTACCCAGCTCCTTAGGCAGCTATTGCTTTTGCCTACAGCTGTTTTCACTTTGCAGTTGATCAAAAGTACTGACACTTATCAGGGTTCCTTAAGTTGACTCAACTGTGGGGGTCTTTAGTAGTAAAGGGTGAAAGTATTACAACTTAACATATGATGCGGCAATTTGTTAAACACGTCAGTATTTATGATCTCTTGAACTTTGCTTTATAAAAGAGGTGATAAGTTATCGAGAAAATCTTTGGACTGTCTGGAGATAGAGATGGAATCCAAGCTCTTTCAATTTGTCCTTGGATACTTACCCACTGAACCACAGGTCCCATTCTTTGAAATCCACCTCATCTCATTTGTTCCTCATTCTCATCTCCCTCTCTTCATCACACACACACACACACACACACACACGCACGCACGCACGCACGCACACACACACTTTTTTTAAAAAAATATGAAAGGATTAATAGGTGGGTACTGTAACTGTGAGCTAAACACATTCTGTGAAATTACCTTCATCTAGTACTCTGTTTCACAGTGAGAGAAGTAGCATTTTCATTTCCCTTGCAATACATTTGATAATGAAATTTCTGGGTCAGAAGTAGTTATCTGTTTTGGAATTGCTTAGTTTGTTTATCAATTTGTAGATGTAATTTAAAGTGATAGGTATTGAAGCAAATTTCTCACTACTTGTGTGTTTTACACGAGTGAGCAGGGTTCTTACATTTAAAGTAGAATAGAGATAGATAAATAAAGTAGAGTGAGGTTGCTGGCAGTATTTAAAAATGTTTGTTAAGAGTATCGCAGTCAAACGAGATCTTTTTCTTTTATTGGTATTAGTAGAGGGAGACCAAGAGATGAATACACTAAACAGATACAGAAGGATGTAGGTTGCAGTAGGTACTGGGAGATGAAGAAGCTTGCACAGGATAGAGTAGCATGGAGAGCTGCATCAAACCAGTCTTTGGACTGAAGACTACAACAACAACAACATTAATTAATAGCAGGCTGTTTTATATTTATTTTATGATTCACAATATGCTCATCATTAGCACAACTCTTAACATTTCTTATGTCAGAGCTGAGCAGTTCCCTCAAATTTATGTAATTTTCCTTCCCCCTATCACTTTCATAAGACTTAGCTTACAGAATGAGTAGTAGTATTCTGAGTTTATTAAGTTGTAGAGTGTATCACTTGTTGATATGATGCTCCTATGTGAAATATTAGAACAGTATCTTTTTGTAATAGTAAGGTATGTCTTTTTTACTTTTGTGCTTAATCTCTGTCACAAGAATGGAAAAGCGTTTATCACTTTTTTATTATTAAAAAAGTGATATTATTATAAAAGACAAAACCATTTCCTTCAACTGATTAATTATATTATTTATATTGGATTCCCCCCCCCCCCTCTCCAGGATTTTGTATGTCACTTGTTTTTCTTTCATGTAACGCTGCTTGATAAGCTGTAGTGTATTGTAAGAAGGCCTTTACTCTGACAATTGTAACTCATTCTCTCTCAAAAATTGGAATGTATTCTTGTAAATATTAAGCTACTAGTAAGATTGTTATTTAATATAATATATACAAAGAAAAGCAGCACAAATGGTCACCGATCTGTTTGATCCATGGAAAAACAACAAGTAAAACTGAACCGGAAGACACTTGAAGATAGATGGTAGAAGCCTACTAGCAAAATTTCAAGAACCAGTATTAAGTGAAGAATCCAGGAGTACACTACAGCTCCCAAAGGAAATGTTACACTATTTACAATCTGGCCAGAGGCATTTAAGCAGTCATTCCTCCCACAGTCCACCATGAAGGGAACAGGAAGAAACCCTAATACATTGTAGAGTCAGAAGTACCTGTTGCCATGCACTTCATAGTGGTTTGCAGAGCATAGACGTAGATTTAACATCAGCAGCACCCATCTGTATAGCAACTTTCCTTTTAAATTAGTACATTATACTAAGTATCTATGTGTTGTTCATGTGTTGTTTGACACTTTTATGGCCTTGAAAGTTTTCATTCTAAGTGGATGAATGAATGTATAAATGCACATCCATTGATTGTAGAAAATAATAAGCTCATTCCATATTACTGAAGGGTGTATGAATCACAATACATGAGTGAGGAATATAAACTCCTTATATCTACAACAAAGACTAACTAAGTCCAAACAAAATTACATTCCACATAATTATCAAACAAATGTACAGTTAATTTTTCTACCTAATATTTATTTTGCTTCTTGTGCTGCATTTTCTGTATGGGATATAATGTAATGACTTTATGGCAGATTCTTTACATTTGTAATGTTTTGAACTTCACTTGTCTCTGAGTGTAATTTACTCAACATACTAAACTCCATATTTACAATAAAAGTAGGTGCACTTTGATTTTTTAATGCCAGGAAAGATTTATCACCAAAAGATCAAATCGTATAGACTTAATGTGTACTACTAATATGAAATATGTATTACTTCAATACAAATGTTAACTGTTGTCATTCATATTCCACAGTTTAATCAATGTTCTGGCAGATCCATTTGAAATAAGACAGTGGAATGTCTATGGATTGCCACGTGATAATGTCTCAACAGAAAATGCAATAATGGTCACTAAAGGCAGTAGATGGCCTCTGATGATTGATCCTCAAGAACAGGTATTTTATACAGCCTCTTATTGAAATTTTTCTGTCCACTCAACTTTTGTTTCATGTTGTTGGGAAATTAACACATCCAATAAAAATAGCTATTAAGCTGCTTCAGCTTTGTATGTCTCCTTAATTAACTATGTAAATATTTTCAGTTTGTTCCTCTGATGAAGCTGGTACTGTGAATGCCAAATATTATAGAAACAAATATTGATTCAAATATAATATACGATTGATTCGAATATAACACAAGGCACAGAGTGCCCTGGATGCAAGTTAATTTTTTACTTGGCCCTACTCCTATTTAAAAAGTATATCAGTGTCAGTATCAGATACTAAACCTAAGTTGGATGGTACAAATGTTTCCCAATTGCACTATAGTCACTGAAGCAGATTTTAAGTGACCAGGAACAGGATCATAAGTGGCAAATGCAAGTTTTGCACTATTCAGTTTTAAGAACTCTGTCTGAAAATTACCAAGAACAAGTACTTCATATTGGCACAACTTTTCTCAAAAAATTGTTTGCTCAGTCACTCAAATACTTTGATACCTATTCGTCTTCTTTTTTTATTTGCAGTGTTGGATTTATTCAGTGAGAACTTTGGGTAAGTATTAACTTCTTCTGCCTCTCCATTAGCATAATATGCTGAATTCAAGAGCCTCTGTTATCTACAACTCGTCAGGTTACCCCTATGCCTCACAACCACAGTATGGAGAAAAGGATGTACTCTTTCTACAGTGAAAAATGTGAATGCCCATAATTTACAGCTTACAATTACTGCTTAAAATCCTCGCACATTATTTCCAATTCAGATCAATTACATTGGTTGATCCACCTATCACACTCAATTACCAGTAGAATTATCCTCCAATTACCTGTGATACTACAGCACCTACACTCAAATTCCATATTCCTACTATCCTATCACATTCACCTTTGTGCGATAGGCTAAGCTCCAAAAATGCTTATGAAAGTCTTGACAAGGTGTAGCTTTGACCTACAGCCCAGTAAACACTAAAAACTGTCCTGTACATGGCACTACTACCTTACGGGTTATTGATAAAATAATAAAAGCCATTACAAAAAATATTTTGTGACATTTGAAAACTTGTTCCTGGCTGAAACTCAGACCTGGGAGCCAGGTTCAGAACAGGACCTGAATCTTCTATTTTTAAGAGTTATCACCTCAACCAGTAGACTACTGGAGCACCTACTACATCTTGTTGCATTTTGTGATTGAGTGAGCCTCAGCAATTTTTCGGAAGTGCCAGCTGAGATAACAACAGAATTTAATCACAAACTGTTTTAATCATCTCATGGAAATATCTCATAGTAACAACACATCAACATGTATCCTGTCTTGTGTAAAGAAAAATGCGGCAAAGCAAGATATCACTGAAAAGAATATGATCCATGTTATGCTAAACTCACTGAACATGTGATGTGATACAAATAAGAACAGTATACTATGTGTGTCATAAAATCATGGGAAAATTCTTCAGAACTGCTGAAAAATTTTAAGCGGATTATTCATGTATTTTACAGAAACATAATTAGAAAAATTTCGAGTAGAAATCAAAGTTTTGAGCCCTGCATACCCCTCCTGAAGTAATCTTTACAATAAACTTCAACTAATACCAGTTTAAACAGAGTCACATACACAAAGATTATTCTCTCATTCTGTACATGAACAGAATAAGAAAAACCTGAATGTGTAGAACACTAAAAACATAACCTCCGTCACATATTGTATGGTATTTATTCTCAGTATAAATGCATTTACCCAAGCTGTTCTGTCATAAGGTGTTAATATGTAGTACAAGAAAGAAAAATTATTATTCTAAGTAAAAATGTAGGTAAGCAAGCTACACTGCTGTTTACTATGAATTTCTTCTTGAGAATAGATAATGATGGGTGACAAGCTTTCTTACATTTTTACATAAGTGTTATGATAACTAATCATTCCTTCACTTGAGAATGTAGCCATAGCAAAATAGAAACAATGTAATCCAGACTGTAACAGTATAATGAAAAGGATAGTTACTGCTCAACATAAAGCGGAGATGCTGGGTCACACAAAGTCACAATAAAAAGACCGTTACAGAATTAGCTTTTGGCCAACAAGGCCTTTGTCAAAATTAGACAACATAAACACACGCACATACTCATGAAAAAGCAACTCACATACATCTGACGACAGTCTCTGGCAGCTGGAGCCAGACTGTGAGCAGCAGGGCAATAGGGGAGAGGCAACTGGGTGGGGTTAAGGAGGAGGATGGGGTGGGAAAGGGGAGCGATAGCGGGGCAGCATGCAGGGATGAGGTGGAGAATGGGGCAGCTAGGTACAGTCGGGAGGCTAGACAGAGGTGGAGAAAGAGAGAAGTAAAATGACTGGGTGCATTGGTGGAGTTCAGGACTGTGCAGTGCTGGAATAGGAACAGGAGGGGGCTAGACAGGTAAGGATGATGATTCGCAAAGGTTGAGACTAAGAGGATTACAGGAACGTACGATATATTGCAGGGAGAGCTCCCAACTTCACAGTTTGGAAAAGCTGGTGTTGGTGGGAAGGATCCAGCTGGCACAGACTGAGAAGCAGTCATTGAAATGAAGGATGTTATGTTGGGCTGCATCCTCAGCAACAGGATGGTCCAGTTGTTTCTTGGTCACAGTTTGTTGGTGGCCTTTCAATCAGACAGACAGCTTGTTGGCTGTCATACCCATGTAGAATGCACCACAGTAGCTGGTAGATCTCATTACTGGTTTCGCAGGTAGCTTGTCTTTGATGGGATGGGTGATGTTTGTGACAGGACTGGAGTAGGTGGTGGTGGTGGGAGAGATGTATGGGATGGGTCTTGTATCTAGATCTATTGCAGAGGTATGAGCCATGAGGAAAGGGGTAGGGAGCAGGGGTTGCGTCGAGATGGATGTGGATATTGTGTAGGCTTAGTGGGCAGTAGAATACCACTATGGGAGGAGTAAGAAGGATAGTGGGCAGGATATTTCTCATTTCAAGGCACAACAAGAGGTAGTCAAAACCCTGATGGCGAATGTAATTCAGTTGCTCCAGTCCTGGGAGTTACTGAGTCTTGAAGGGAATGCTCCTATGTGGCTGGATGGTGGGGCTTTGGGAGGTGTCAAGTTACTGGAAAGATAAGGCATGGGAGATCTGTTTTGTACAAGCTTGGGAGGGTAATTACAAGCTGTAAGAACCTCAGTGAGACCCTTGGTATATTTCAAGAGAGACTGCTTCTCACTACAGATGTGACGGCCACAAGTGGCTAGGCTGAATTGGAAAGGACTTCTTGGTATGGAATGGGTGGCAGCTGTTCAAATGGAGGTACTTTCTGGTGGTTGGTAGGTTTTGATATGGACAGAGGTACTCATATAGCCATCTTTGAGATGCAGGTCAACATCAAAGAAGGTAGCTTGATGGCTTGAGCAATACCAGGTGAAGCAAATGGAGGAGAAGGTGTCGAGGTTCTGGAGGAATTGGGATAGGGTGTCACCATCCTTGATCCAGAGCACAAGGATATCATCAATGAATCCAAACCAGGCAAGGGGTTTGGGATTCTGGGTATTTTGGAAGGATTCCTCTAGATGGCCCATGAATAGGTTGGCATAGAATGGTGACATATGGGTGCCCATAGCCATACCCTGGCTTTGTATGTAGGTAATGCCTTCAAAAGATAAGTAATTGCGGGTGAGGATATAGTTGGTCAAGCTGACTAGGCTGGAGGTGGTTTGTTTGGAATCCATTAGGCATTGGGAAAGTTAGTGGTCAATAGTGGTAAGGCCATAGGCTTTAGAAATGTTGGCAGATTTGCCACAGGTTCTGGAAATCAGAGATTTCAAACTGTCAGGGAAATCTGGGAAATATCAGGTAAGTTTGGAAAAATCTCCTTTTTTTCTCAATAGGCGAAACATTGCACTTGACAGTTCCCTTTTTGTCTAGTTAGGTTGGCTATACTGTAATGTTGCAACAGCAGCCTCTATACACGCAGTAGGCGATACAGTTTTCTGTCCCATCTCATAAATGCAAGCGATTGAGTAATTACAGTGTATATAAAAACTCGTTTTTAGTTGTACTACAATGACAGGAAGTAAACAACTGTATAATAATGCATGTAAAACCATAACAATGTGCACCCTTTCGATAACGTAGCAAAGAATCAATAATGTACGTAGTTTACAAAATAAATAATAACCAAGCTTGCAATAAATAACCAATATTAGTAATTTTTCACTCACCAATTTACAGCGATAATGGCGCAATTCCCTCCAGCTCGCCATCCTCACTGTTGTCCAATTCATCGCTAAAACCGTCTTCATAGTCGTCATCGGCACTACAAATCATTAATTGTTCATGGCAACTGACAATGCCTTCTATTGTCTGTCCTGCTTGTATAAGCTTCTCGACGTGCTCTACTTTTTTTTCTCCATGAGGCTGCATCCACAGTCACAAGAGCTTCAAGCAACAGCTTTTCCACCTCTGTTATTGTAAAGGACTTGTTGTTGTTCCTTACATACATTTTTGCATCAATCCATATTAACTCAATAGGGTTGAAATGGCAGTGATATGGTGGCAGCCTTATTACAGTATGGCCCCTTGGCAATTTCGTCTACTACATATGTAGGTGTTGTAGGCTTATTTTCTTTAACAAGAGAATATAACAGAACCTTTGTCATACTCATATCCGCTGCAATATTTCGAGCCTGTAACCACTGCACCATAACTTCTTTCTGAACATTTGTGGTTGGGGCTTTGTTCTGTATCACCAAATGATATGGAGCATTGTCCATTACAATTGTTGTAGGGACAGGAAGTTGTTTTAAAAGGTTCCTGAACCACTCAACAAATCATGTGTGATCCATATCTTCATGGTAATCACCAGTCTTTTTTATCTAAAAACTAAAAATGCGTCAGGGACAAAACCACTGGAGGAGCCTGCATGGACCACAATTAATCTAGCTACTCTTCCCATTGGCTGATGGCTGCTACTGCTGGGTGTGTTATCCGTCCAACATTTAGTGACAGTTTCCCCGGCATTAACCCACATTTTGTCTAGCCAAATTATGGAATGAATGTCTCTGCCCACAATTTTGTGCAAGAAAATGCTAAGAGCAGTAACAATATGTGCCCTCTCTAACAGTACTTTGCGTCCGTCTAGCATTTTGTAATCTAAACCCATATTTTTTAGCACAATTTTTAGTGATGTTTTACCAGCCTTGAAGAGTTCACTTTCTTTTAAAGAGATTAATAACTTAGCTACAGTTGGACACTCTTTTCTGCTGTAGTAAGCAGGCAGCTTTTTCTTCTTTCCTGGGGTTGATAAAAATGTATTATTTGATCCAGACAGCTCGGAATCATTACGGCTCACTTCAGTATCTTCCAAGTTTTGTAGTAATACTCCCTTACTTACTACGGTTCTTGCACTAATACCAAGAGTTTTCGACATACGTTCCACCACTTTGTCGGCAGGAATTGATGGCTGTCCATGAATGCTTACGTAGTTTTTCTCCTGCTCGTAAAACTCACAAGTTCTGTGTAGTGACCCATGTTGGGAAGAACTCCCTCCCTAGCATCTATGGTGTGGATTCCTCTCCTCCCTTCCTTCCCCTTTCCCTTCCCACTGTAGCCTACTTCCACCCAAGCTAGGTCGCCAGCATGTGTAGCCAATCCATGGGGTGGTGCTGTTATGTACCCATATGGCTGAGTCCCCTGACAATACAGGGATCACGTTACTGATACCTGAGTTGTTCCCTCCCCATGTATGCCAAGGAGTGGTTGCTTGTCTTCTTGGAGCATTGGAACTCTCAGAGACACCAGCCATGCCAGGTGGCCCTTGCTCTAGCTAGGTGGAGCCCCTGAACATGTGGGTGGTGCCCCTGATCATAGTGGTATCAGGGCAGATGCTTGGCGCATGAAGCATATCAGTCTGCAAAAATTTGGCCATTCTCAAATGGCCATCTTTTCGAATGGTGAAGGATCATTAAATGCTGCTTCATACCACCTGTCAGCCATCCCTTCCCTGGCTACAGCATGAGAGGAGGGCCAGGCTCGCTGTCTTAGGATGAAACACTTTTCCCACTACCTCATCTATACTAGGACAGATGGGGACTCATTCACTACCACAAAGCCATTGTTTTTTTATGGAGAATATTGAGGACAGGTTTAGTCAAGTGGAGTCTCTTAGTAAGATGCGGCCAGGCTCCCTGCTGCCCAAAGCTACTTCTGCTGACCAGTCTGCAGCTCTTCGTGCCTGTGATCATGTTAACACTGTCCCAGTGTCTATTACTCCTCACCAATCTCTGAATATCTCCAGGGATTGATTTTTCATTGGGACCTCATCCTGCAAAGTGATCAGGAACTCCAGGTTAATCTGGAGTGCTGCAGCATTCATTTTATTTGACGTGTGCAGAAGTGTAGCAAGGACAACCGCATTGATACCAGTACCTTCATTCTGGCTTTCAAGGGGGACACCCTCCCAGAAAAGGTCAAAGTTATGCGTTACAGATGTGACTTGAAGCGGTATGTTCCACCACCCATGAGGTGCTTTCAGTGCTTGCATTTTGGGAATAGGCTTCCTGCTCTACGGCATACCCTCTATGTGGTGACTGTGGACACCCATTCTGTGAGCAAGCCCCTGTGTTCCACCACCTGTGTGTATCAATTGTCATGACTGCCACTCCCCTCGCTTGCCCGATTGCCCAGCTTACAAGAGGGAAAAGAAGATCCAAGAGTACAAGATTGCCTGTCTTACGCTAAGGCTCACTATCTTCAACTTTTCCCTTGTTACATCCTTCCCCCCTCCTACCTCTTCCTTACCCCAGCCCCGTCTCCCTCTACCCTCCCCCTTCCCTGCAGTTTCCACGACCTCCTGCCCAAGAGCCGCTCCCCTCCCTGGCCAAAGAAGTTCCTTCCCCCCCCCCCTCTTTGGCACCTGCCGGTGATTGGGCTCCCCCTCGGGACCCCTCTCCATGGCATCTCTCAAGCCAGAAGTCTCCTACCGCCACTCAGCTATGATACGCACTATCTGCACATCTCAAGGTGGCGCACTCTCTTTCGGTTCCAGATCTTGCAGAAACCTGTACTCCTTCTATGCCCTGACCTCCACCACCCTTGAAAGAGAAGTAGAAGGTACAAAAGTCCCAAGACACAGCCTTCCCAGTGTCCCTGGAGGTGCCATCTGCCCCCATGCATCCTGAGTCTGACATCTTCTTCATGGTTGTCACCCCATCCTTGTCGGCGATGACCACTGACCGTGTGTCATGACCCCCACACAGCTTCTTTATGTCTAATGCGAACTCTTGCCACATGATCATCCAGTGGAATTGTGACAGATACTATCATCACCTACCAGAAATACAACGTCTTTTCACATCCTATTCTGCGCCCTGTCTCCTCAGGTTAGGGGGGAGGGGGAGGTGGAGGTCTGCGCATTGGTTTGCTCTGATGTCATTAGTAACTGGATCCCCCTATGTACCAACCTGGAAGCAATAGTGGTTAGAGTGCAAACAACTCAGGCAATCACCATTCCAATGTCTACCTCCCTCTTGGTAGGCCACTTCCTTATGCTGAACTGTCTACCTTAATCCAGAAACTCCTGCCCCTGTTTCTTGTCCTTGGGGATTTCAGTGCCCACCACCCACTGTGGGAGAGTGCCGTTTCAACAGGTTGGGGCCTTGTCATTGGCCAACTCATTGTGGACCTTGATTTGTATCTCCTCCAATGATGGTTCCCCTATCCACTTCAATGCTGCTCATAGCACCCTTACTGCTGTCAATCCCATGATCTCCACCCCTGCTGTCGTGGCTTCCCTACAATGGTCATCCCATGATGAACTTTGTGACGGTGACCACTTTCTGGTGATTCTATCATTCCCCTGTTGTCTCCAGGCAGACAGGCCCTCACTTTGAGCATTCTGCAGGGCCAGATGGCTTTTATATATGTCAGCTGTGCACTTCTATACCTCCCTCTCCAATTCTGTGGATGCAGTCATGCAAGGCGTCTCTGCCACTATGCTTCATGCTGCTAGCACTGCTGCCCCCTATCCCCAGTTCCCCCTTGTTGTCAACTGGTACCGTGGTGAACCAAGGACATAACAGTCTCTGTCCAGGACCACCGACAGGTGCTGCAACAATTTAGATGATATCCTTCACAGACCAACCTCCTCATATTTAAGCTTTTCTGTGATCAGGCTTGTCACCTTATTAATCAGAGTATAAAAAATGCTGGGAAACGTAAGTTTCCTTCCTGGGGACATATGCCTCTTGACTGCAGGTTTGGTCCAAGCTCCATAGCTTTCTACACTGCCAGCGACAGTCAACTGACCAGGGTCTTAACCTCCAAAGTGCTCTGTGCACTTATTTATTGGTCCTTCCAGAACACCTCACAACATAGTGTGTGACAGCATCACCATGCTTTTCCTATACTGCTGTCTTTCTTCAGCAAAAATGCCAAGTTGAACAGACCCCCCCCCCCCCCCCCCATTTCAACCTGCACTACACTGAGTCCTGTAATGAACCCTTCACTGAATGGGAATTCTTGCAGACTCTTACCTCTTCATGGGACACAACCACAGGCCTGGATTCCATCCACAACCAGATGATTCAATACTCGGACATTCCCCAGAGGCAACATCTCCACAGGGTCTTCAATCACATTTGGCTCACGGGTGCTTTTCTGTCCCAATGGCAAGACAGTATAGTTATATCCATCCTTACCCAGGAAGAACCTATCCAATTAGCCTGATAAATGCCCTTTGTAAAGTGCTCGAGAGGATGGTTAGCTTTAGATTATATTGGATACTTGAATCTCGGGGCCTTTTGCTCTGTATCAGTGTGACTTCCGGGCAGGACAATCACCAGCTGCCCATTAGGTCAGATTCATAACAGCCATGCAACAGGTTTTTACTAACCACCAGCACATTGTTGCAGTCTGCTTTGACTTGCATAAGGCATATGACATGGCTTGGCATCATCACATTTTGGTTACCCTCGATGACTGGGGCTTCTGTCGCTCCCTTCCGATTTTTATCCATGAGTTTTTGTCTCACCAGCTCTTCCAGGTTCGAGTTGGATTCAGGAGAATGATATAGCACAGGATTCTGTGCTAAGTGTCACACTCTTCCTCATAGCCATCAATGGGCTTGTAATCTCTGTTGGACATATGGTTACCCCAGCATTGTATGTCGATGATTTTTGCACCTGCTGCAGCTCCCACTCTGTAGCATCTTCTGAGCACTGACTCCAAGCCGCCATAGGATGGGCCTCTGCATGAGCCACCTCCCCTGACTTACAGTTTTCTTCCTCCAAAATGCAGGTTACACATTTTTGTCTGCAACCCGCAGTACACCCTGATGTGGAACTTTGTTTAGACGACCAGCTCCCTGATGTTGTAGCACAGTCCCATTTTACAGACCTTATTTTTGATAAAAAGTAGACATGGCTGCCCCATTTCTCCACCTAATGACTACATACATGCAGAAGCTTAATGCTCTCCACCTCCTGGCCCACACATCTTGGTATCCAGACCATACCACTCTTCTCCACCTTTACCGTGCTCTGGTCTTGTCCAGACTTGATTATGGTAGTCAGATTTATGGCTCTGTGGCCCCTTCCACATTGTAACTACTTGGCCCTGTTTACCATTCCCCCCAGGGGCTCAGCATTCATTTGCTGGGTACGGGCTTGGCGACCCTGGAGTTCCTGAGCTGGGGACTGGTAAGCACCGCCAGTCCCCTGTCACCGTAAGCTCTGGGCATACTTCAATGACCAGCGTGCGGTGCGGCAGTGGAATGTTGTGTGTCTCAGGGAGTGGGGATCTTGGCTTGGCCGCCCAGATTGCGAGGATGGAATAAACCTCTATAAACAACCCCTCAATCTCAAGGTGTGCTGCACACTGATGAGATGCATGGCTGTTGAGGTAGAACAGTCGTTAGCGGGCAACCTCTGGGGAACCTGCCGCACCTCAGTTGTATAAGGCTTACCTAGGCACGCCGGGGCTCTGTCTAGGTGGAGTTCTAGTTCCTTAGCTGCTCGTGGGACCAAGATGGATCCTTCGAAATCCTCTTTTCTTCCTCCCAGCGGAAAGGGTGGGCTGCTGGAAGGTTCTAACACCCAGTCTCTTATGAGGGCTCATGCAGTCAGTCCCTCTGACTCTGGCACGTATTTGACAAGTCCAGTCTTAGGTAACAGAATGCATTCTGGTAATCCGAATGTGTTCCTCATTGTGAAATGGAAGGAGGGTAGTTTCGAGAAGGTTTCGCCCTTCTATATACAAAAGGGATTGGAGGGCATCAGTAGCTCCTTAAAATCGGTGAAGCGCTTACGTAATGGGACCTTGCTAGTGGAAACTTCCACTTCCCAGCAAACAACTAACCTGCAAGCTGCTAAATGCCTTGGGGAGTTTGCCATAGACACTGAACTGCACAGCACCTTGAACTACAGCCAAGGTGTTGTGACATGCCGGGATCTAGTTGACATTCCCAAGGACGAACTGCAACGTGAGTGGGCTCCGGAAGGTATCGTTGATGTCCAACATATCATGAAGAGGGTTGATGGCAATCTTGTCAAATCCGACTCCTTTATTCTGACCTTCAGTAGCACAAAACTTCCTGAACATGTTAAAGCTGGCTTCCTTCGCCTTAGTGTGAGACCTTATTTCCCAACCCCAATGTGCTGTTTTAAATGCCAGCGTTTCGGGCATACCACCTTAGGATGTAAAGGCAAAGCGACTTGTGGCAACTGTGGTAAGGCTGCTCATGAAGGGGTTGGTTGCTCGTCTCCGGCTAAATGTATTAATTGCTCTGGGAACCACCCTGTTTGGAGTAGGAACTGCCGAATATTTTTAGAGGAACGCAATGTCCAGGAAATAAAAACAACCAAGCGAATCCCCTATGGTGAGGCCAAGAAGATCTATAAGTCGATGCAACCTCCCACATTTGCTACATCTTTTGCATTGCTGGTTCAGAAGCCTACTCCAAAAGTCGATGCCTCAATGCAGACCAAGGTGGTGAGTGTTGGCACTAATACCTGCAGCTGTCAGTGCACTTGCAACGCAGCCAGTATTTCAGAGCCGGTAGCCCCTACTCGAACGGCAGACAAGGGTACAGTGGTGAATTTGGGCCAGCCCCTGTCACCTCCAAGAGCTGAGGCTGTTCCCAAGCCCAGTGCGCCAATTACCACTCCCACATCAGCTCCCCCAAAGCCCACCAAACCACATAAAGCTCCTGTACAGCAGCAACACTGGGTCAAATCCCGTGGTAAACCGTCTGACCATGCGGCTGTTATTTTACGTGAGGCTTCATCTGACTCTTCCCCAGAGTTGATGGAATACGACGTATGTGTGGGACAATCATCTCGCCCCACACCTGCCCCTCCACCTGCTGCGGTTTCCCCACCCCGTCGGAGAGACAGGATGAAGGTGCTACCCCCAACATAGATGGCTCCCATACTTCAGTGGAACTTGCAAGGGGTCAGGATGCATGTGGAGGAACTTCTTCTACTCTCTCAGGGTAGACCACTGTGTCTCTGTCTCCAGGAGACTTATTTCCATCCCTCATACTCCCCTGAGCTGCGAGGCTATACACTCCACAAAAAGGACGACCTGCATGTAGAGAGAGCTAGAGGAGGTGTATGTATTTTCATCAGGGCAGACTACCACTCCTCGCCTCTCTCACTTATGATGACTTTACAGGCTGTCGCTGTGTCTGTGCAAGTATGTCATCCATTGACTGTCTGCTCACTTTACTTGCCCCCACATGACGCACTTGATGAAGTGGCCCTCACCGACCTTCTAACACAGCTCCTCCAACCATTCATTATTTGTGGTGATTTTAATGCCCACAACGTGCTTGGGGGCTCTGCAATTACCTGCCCCAGGGGTAGAGCAATTGAGAGGCTTCTCCTGTCATCCTGTGCCTACTTGCTCAATGGAGGACAGAGTACTCATTTGTGCACAGCGACTGGATCGTTCTCTGCCATTGATCTCTTGCTTTGCTCTCCAGCTCTTGCTGCCAGTGCTCACTGGGAAGTGGTCGCTGACTTGCATGGCAGTGATCATTTCCCCATCTGGATTCTCCTGCCAGATGGCATGGGCCCCGAAAGGAGAACACCACGATGGGACTGGACACTTTATAGCCAGTTGGCCCAATTCGAACACTGTGCGACTGTTGAGGTGTGGGTGGATCATATTACCAAAACGGGCCACCACGTTGCTGCAGCAACCATTCCACAGTCCACGGGCCCCCGGAAGAGACCACGTGTGCCTTGGTGGAGTGCCGAATGCTTCTCTGCAATCAGGACCAGGTGTGCGGCTCTGCGTCGGTTCAAGTCTTGGCCAACTGCTGAGAATCTTGCAGTATTTTGGGTGGCGAGGGCAAGGTGTCGCCGCATTATTCGTGAGAGCAAGAAGAGGTCATGGCAACAGTTCCTGAACACCATTAATCGTTCCACCAAACGTTCCATTGTGTGGGAGACCATCAGGAGAATTTCTGGCTGTAATGAATAACGGCACTCTCCACACGGATCCGCAAGACATTGCCCAGACTATGGCAGCGTATTTTGCCACAGTTACTGCAACAACCAGTCAGGATCCAGGTTTCCAGCGCCATAGGGCAGTTGCTAAGAGATGTAGTCTATACTTCCAGTCCACCTCTCATGAAGTTTACAACTGCCCATTTTCTATGTGAGAGCTGGATTCTGCATTGTCTGGAGCTCGTGACACATCCCCTGGTCACGACAGGATCCATTGCAGTATGCTATGGCACCTCACAATGCGCAACAAAGAAATCCTCCTTGCACTTTTTAATGCCATTTGGGCTTTGGGTCACTTTCCTGACACATGGCATGAGGCAGTTTTAATCCCTTTTTTAAAACCTGGGGAAGACCGCATGAGCCCAAGTAGCTATCGTAGTGTTGCCCTCACTAGTTGCATAGGGAAGACCTTGGAGCGTATGGTCAACCGCCGCCGTGTCTGGATGTTAGAATCCCGACAACTCCTTAGTCACTTTCAGTGTGTGTTCAGGAGGTTTCGTTCCACCTTCGATAACCTTGCACTCCTGGAGGCAGCTATACAACAAGCCTTCCTACGCTGTCATCACCTTCTAGGTGTATTTTTCAACATTGAGAAGGCCTACGATACCACTTGGAGGCGTCTCATCCTGGAGCAACTTCACGAATGGGGTTTTCGTGGTTGTCTTCCTCTTTTTATTCAGTCTTTCCTCTCGCCACGATATTTTAGATACCGAATTGGTGACGTCCTGTCTGATTGCTTTGAGCACGAGAACAGTGTCCCTCAGGGTAGTGTTTTAAGTGTGACTCTCTTTGCCATCACTATTAATAGCATTACATCCATAGTGAAAAGTCCTGTCCAGTGTTCTTTGTTTTTCTCTTCTTCAAGCCTTGCAACGACAACTCGTCAGTTGCAACTTATGATTAGACATTTGGGTGACTGGGTGCGCAAGAGTGGTTTTAAGTTTTCCACCGAGAAGTCTGTATGTGTTCTTTTTAATTGTTCTCGTTCGATTTTAACCTTTCCTGAGTTGCGGATGAGGGACACTATTCTTACTTTTAAAGACACGGTGAGGTTTCTGGGGCTCATTTTTGACTCAAACCTCACGTGGTTACCTCATCTTAAAGATCTGAAACGGCGGTCACTTAAGGCTTTAAGTATTTTGAAATGTCTTAGCCACAGTACATGGGGAGCTGACAGGACTTGTCTGCTCCAGTTTTACAGGGCGTTTGTGTGATCTCGGCTTGATTATGGGTGCACGGTGTATGGGTATGCGAAGTCTTCTTACTTAAAGATGTTGGACGTTGTGCACCATGAAGGGCTTCGGTTGGCCACTGGGGCATTACGAACTAGCCCTATACCAAGCCTCTGTGCAGAGGCTGGTGAACCGCCACTTCATATGCGGCGACGGCTACTTACAGTGCGCCAGGCATATAAAACTTTGTCCACACCATACACTCCTGCATACCGTGCTGTTGTTCAGCCTCCTATGGTACAGTTATTTCATAACCGGCAATGTGCGACGCAGCCCTATGGGATTCGCGCACAGGATTGCCTCACTGCGATGTCTATTGCTGGTCTTCGTGTTTTGCGTCACTGTTGGAGCAGATCTCCACCTTGGCTCCTCCGGAGATCCAAACTTATTTTAGATTTGACTAATTTTAAGAAAGATCGCACACCAGATTTTACATTCCGGTCTCTGTTTTTTAACATTTTAGATGTGCATCACAGTTTCAATGTCGTGTACACTGATGGCTCCAAACAGGAGAATTTCCTTGGCTGTTCTGTAGTGTTCCATGATCAAGTAACCCCGATTCGCGTCCCTGCTGAATATACCGTTTTCGCAGCGGAGCTTCACGCGATCCTGAAGGCACTGGAGCAAATGAATCGTGTTCGGGGCGATCGATTTCTTCTCTGCTCAGATTCTTTTAGTGCCTTACAATCACTGCAGAATCTGTACCCGACTGAGGAGATAGTCCAGCTGATACATAACCAACTGTACTTGCTCCAACGGCGGGATACAGAAGTATCCTTCTGCTGGGTGCCTGGTTAGGTCGGCATATAGGGCAATGAACAGACCGATCGGGCTGCCAAGGAGGCCTGCAGAGAGCAGGATGTGGTCCAGTGTCCTATTCCCTTGCAGTCAGTCATTGCTTCACTCCACAGGAAGTGCATAGAGTTGTGGGAGGACGAATGGCTGGTGGTGACGGCCAATAAACTGCAGTTGATAAAGTCAACGACTCGGCCGTGGCGTTCCTCCTGGCGGTTGCTCAGGCGGGAGGAAGTGGCCCTCACATGACTTCGGATCGGGTACTGTCCTCTCTCACATAGCTTTTTATTACGGTGGGAGGATCCTCCGTTTTGTGATGGTTGTGGTGTGCACATATCTGTCGGGCACATTTTAACAGACTGCATTTTATACCGTGATGCACGGGCAGAAGCACAAGTTGTTGGGGATCTGCCTTCTGTTTTAGCTAATGATGAGACGTGTGTGTCTAGTGTTTTTAAGTTTTGTGATTTGTCTGGACTCTGGCCTAAAATTTTAGGTTGGAGGTGTTGGTGTATTGCAGAGCGGCTGACTCCTCCCCTTTTTTCCTCACGGTCAGCCAGCCACTTCCATCTGCTACATTGTTTTAGCTTCCTCTATCATTTTCTTCCTGTGGTGTCCATGTTTTACTGCTAACGCTCTGCTTCATCCCATGCTTTGGTGTGGGTGAGCACATGTTTTTCAACGACTGTTACCCATGTTTTCTGTTCCGTTTTATATTCCTGTTCTGGGAATTTACTTGACACCCGTCTCACTAAGTTACTGAACGGGTGCTGAAGACCTTGCTGTCGTGTGCCCAAAACCCCTCTACTACTACTACTACTACTACTGTTCACCATTGTGGGGTGTATCTGGCTGTTGGTGCCTTTCACACTAGACCTTCCTCACAGAAGCAGGGATCACCCTCCACAAATACAAGGAAGCCAACTCCTGGTTTCTCACACAATCACTATTAGCCAATCTTCTGACTATCCTGTGTAATCTGTCCTCTTTCCAAAGGGATGTCTTCCTCCTGACAACTGCCTACAGGTTGGACTGCTGGCTGACATACGTCTCACTTCCCTCTGTCAGGATCTCCTCTCCACTCACTGGAATGCACTCCATGTATTTCCTCCCTCTTGCATGGTACCTAGACCATAGATTAGGACCAACCTATTCCAGGGTTTTAAGGTCTCTGTCACCCCTATTGTTTTCCAGCATCTTGCACATGACATCCTTGCAGAGTTCCAGGGTTCACCATATTCTACACTTATGTTTCTAAAATAATTGGTATAGTAGGATATGCCTTCACATTGCCTATGGCTTAGAACACCATGTATTGCCAGGATCATGTAGTATGTTAACAGTAGAGCTCCTAGACATTCACAGAGCCCTCCACTTTGTTTCTCAGGTCTCCCTCCACAGTGATTTAATTTGTTCAGACTCAATGAGCAACCTGAAGGCTATTGACCAATGATACTCTCATCCCCCTTTGGTCTCTGCTATCCATTACCTTCTCTCTATCCTTGTCTGTACCGCCTGCTCAATCATGTGAGCATCCCAGGGAATGAACTGGCTGATCATTTGGTTAGAGACACAGATACTTATCCCCCATTCCCTTTCATGATTCCAGCTAGGATATGTGGATCTACATCAAATGTCTCTTTGCCCAAAATTGAAATGACATCTGGTGTGCTACTGCTCATTGTAATAAAGTCTGCACAATCAACGAGTCTACTGCAGTTTGGTTTTCTTCCTTCTGCTCCTCTCAGAAGGAGTCCACTGTTTTATCCCATCTATGTATTGCTCATACCAGGCTCACCCATTGTTTCCTCCTGCATAACGTACCACCCCCACAATGTGGTTGTGCAGCCATAATGAAGGTGTCCCACTTCTTTTTGCCCTTCATGCTAAGTATAGTCTTCCCAATTCCCTAATTTTAATATTAGCATATGATTCATGGATGGTTGAACTGGTCCTCAGTTTCCTCTTTGAAAGCGATTTTTATTTCCAGATATAAGGTTTTGCTTTACTCTTGGAGCAGGGGCAGGGTGGTTGTATTTAGGACCTCTCTGCATGGCTTCTCAGTGTGGGACCCCACGACCACTCCCTCATGGAAAGACCATCATTTTTTTCCAGTTTATAGATTTGGTCTCACCTTTTATGCCTTTCGCTGTGTGTGTTTTAACTTCATTATTTTATAATCTGACTCTCCTGACTGGATCCATCCGTTTTTAGCAGACCCTCTTCTTCTCTGAGTGACTTTGAAATTGCGGGACTGATGCCCTCACCATTTGGTCCCATAAACCCTCTCAATTAATCAATCAATCCTCAGCAGGCCAGAGGCCATGGGTGATGAATTTCAGGAACTGCGACTGTCTCACCACAAGTACATTGTACAGTCCAGTGCTTTACAGACATTTGATTTCTTCTAGTACATTTTGGCACTTCAAGAATAGTTTACATATTAGAAAGTATGGATGATAAGAAGAAGAAAATTGTGTCAGTCACTGGCAGTTTGTATGCTATGGACTCCTATATTTCTCAAAAGAAAAATCAAATTATACCTGTAAAATAATAGGTATAACAAAGGGGTAATAACAGACAGTAATGAACATAGTGGGACCAACATTTTATTGGTGGTCACCTACAGTGTTGGTTTACACAGCTCTTCCCCACCTATATACTTCTTTCAAGAGGCCTACTTTTCTTCTGATCTTGGTGAAGGTATTTTAAATCTGTCCTTCAACTCCAAGGAGATGCATATTTTTTGTCATCAAATGTGTTTCATTTTATTGAAACAAAATAACTTAAGTGGTCTTAATGAAACACATATGCCATTTGGCTTGTTTTCTCCTTCTAAAAACAGTTCATTACAAAAGATGTTGATGTTAGTACTTAAGATTTTTGCTCACATCAGGAAATGCCATCCTCATTTGCAGTATTCTCAATATTTTGTCAGGGAAAAATGCTAAAACTTATCTGGAAATCAGAGAAATGTCAGGGAATTTCACTTGGAGGAACTTGTGGCAAGCCTGGTCAGTGTAAAGTGAGGTGACATCAATAGTGATGAGCAGGGCACCGTGTGGTAAAGCAACAGGAACTGTGGAGAATTGGTGGAGGAGATGGTTGGTATCTTTTATATAGGAGCTTAGGTTGCGGCTAATAGGCTCAAGGTGCTGGTGTATGAGAGCAGATATTCAGTGGGGGCCCAGTAACTAGCCACAATGGGGCGTCCTGTGTGGTTGGGTTTATGGACTTTAGAAATCATGTACAAGGTTGGAGTGTGGGGAATGGTAAGTGTGAAGAGAGAGATGGACTCCAGGGAGATGTTCTGCAGTGAGATAATGATTTGAGGAGAGACTCGAGATCCTGCAGCATTTCTCAAATTGGGTCACTGTGGCAGGGTTTGTAGGTGGATGAACCAGACAGCCCTTATAGTTCAAAACAACAGTGGTGGATTCTTTGTCAGCAGGAAGGATTATAATGTCAGGATCAGTATTTAGGTGGTGAAGTGCAGTTCTTTCTGCAGTTGTAAGGTTGGTTTACATGCTGAGGGATTTGGGGAATGATTGTGAGGCAATGTTTGAGGTAAGAAATTCTGGAAAGTTAACAGGGAGTGATTTGATGGCAGTGGTGGTGGATCATGGTTGGTGGGAGGAGTAAACTGAGTCAGATATGTTTCAGCATTGGCCTTTCGTTGAATGTGATTGGTAGGGTTGGTAGCAAAAAAATGTTTCCACTGTAGGGACTGGGAGAAGGAGAGGAGGTCTTTAACAAATCCTGCATGATTTAATTTGAGGATGAGGCAAAAGGTCAGGCCTTTGGAAAGGACTGATACGCTTTTGGAGGACATTGTGTTTCAGGTCTGTTTATCTTCTGGATTCTGTGTGGTGGTGGTGTTTGCAACATGACACGAGAAACACGGGAAAGAATTGAAAGAAGAACTGACACTCAGTATACTAATGCATTAGAAGATAGTAACAAAGGAAAACAGCACTGGGTTAGGATTGAAGGAAAGCTGTCAGGCAAAATCGAACAATGGAAAATCTAGTACGGAAAGTAACAATATAATGAAAAGGATAGTTGCTACTAACCATACAGCAGAGATGAAGAGTTGCAGGAAGGTACAACAAAAAGACTGTAACACAATTGGCTTTTGGCCAACAAGGCCTTTGTTAAAATTAGACAAAACGCACACACACACACACACACACACACACACACACACACACACACACACACACACACACACATGACCAAGTCTCTGGCAGCTGGAGCCAGACTGTGTGCAGTGGGGTATTGTGGGAGAGGCAATCATGTGGCAGTAAGGAGGAGGCTGCTTGGGAGAGGGATGGATAACAGGGTAGGAGTAGATGCCAGTAAAGTGCTCCTGGGAGCATGCAGGCATGAGGTGGAGACTGTTGTACCTGGGTACAGTTGGGGGGGTTAGATAGAGGGTGGCGATTACTGGAAGCTCATGACTCATATCCCTTTAATAGACCTAGATGAAAGACCTGTCCCACATATTCTTCCACCACCACCTACTCCAGTCCCACCACAAACATCACCTATTGCTGTGAAACCAGTCATGTGATTTACCAGCTAAGCTGCAACAACTGTACTGCATTCTACATGGGCGTGACAGCCAACAAGCTGTCTGTCTACATGAATGGCCACTGACAAACAGTGGGCAAGAAACAACTGGACCATTCTGTTGCAGAACATGCCACACGACACAATATCCTTCATTTCAGTGACTTCTTCACAGCCTGTGCTATCTGGAGCCCTCCCACCAACACCAGCTTTTCTGAATCTGCTTTTTTGTTGCTGTTTACAATCTTTGCACTCTGAAACTGCTATCATTGATGGCAAGCAAGCTGAATATGCCATCTCAGTGTCTCCCAGTATGTCATCCTCTGGTCCAGTCTTGCTGGTGTAAGTGCTGGGCATGCACTTCTGTGGCCACTGTTGCTGTGTCGAGAAGTCCCATGTTACAGCTGGCCAGTAGCATAATCAGCCTGGCAAAGAATGACTGATGTTGTGAACATGACAGGCTGCATCTCAACCCTAGTTGTACAGGGCAAAGGAGTCCTCCATTGGCAGCTCAGCAAAGAAAGGGGAAGAGCAGACCCTTGTATTATAGTTCTGTAAAGGCAGCAGAGAGTATATTGCCTAGCACCAAGTACTTCTGTTGGTAGGTGGTGAACTGCAGTTCAGAGCCCTGTTGTGATACTGATGGTAGTATCATCAACACAACATTCACCAACACAGACTGGACATCACATTACTCCCCAGCTGTTTGATGATGATGGGCTGTCTTTGGGATGGTTTAAATAGAGCTGCCCAGTCTTCACAGCTGCAGAAAGTATCTTGTTTATGGGTTATGTCAAAATATCTCAAGTAGGTCTGGTGTCATCATTTGAAAGGAGGACGATGCTAAAATAGACCATCCACAAGAATTACAGAATCACATGTCCCCTTCCTTGGTGGTTGGCAAAAACTAGGGCATGGTTATCACTCTGGACTGTGACAGAGATTATGCCATTATGTCTCCTCCCTTCTTAGTTTAATTTGGTCCTTTGGATTATTATTTATGAACCAATCTGCAGAAGAGACAATAATGTATCTGTTACTGGGTCTAAATTTCACATTCTACTGCACAAATTCAGAGTAAACAATTCTTGTGTCACTTTTACAATTAGCATGTCTTTCTTTTCTTTTTATATAACCGAAAATTTAAGTTCCTAGCTTTCGGAATAAATGTTCCTTCATCAGGGAGGAGAGAGGGGAAAGAAAGGGAAGAAGGGAAAGTGGAGTTAGTTACTCACAACCCTGGTTATGAAGCAACAGGGAAAGGAAAACAGGGAAGGTAGCAAGGATGGAGGCATGGTTGTCAGAGGGAAGCTTCCCTGATGAAGGAACATTTATTCCGAAAGCTAGGAACTTAAATTTTCGGTTGTTTTTTGTGTTTCTATCGGCTGTACTGAGCTGAGGTAAGTACTGGCCAGCCCCTCTATCTCTTTGTTAGTAATTGTTTCACATCTTTATATGAGATTTTCCATTAATTAGTTTTCTTTTTATATGAATTTTACTTCACTCATTGATATTGAGTCACGTCTTCCCTTGTGCTGTCAGGACTACTATGGGCCTTTAGGTAAAAGGAAGGTAAGGGTAGGGTTTGAGCAACTCTCTGTCTGAGGTGGCAGTACACAATACTGGTAGCTGATGTTGAGGTGTATATAGTTACAAGTTGGTGGTGGAGTCCTATATGACACCTTTTCATGCAGATATGCACCCATTTTGTGCAGCTAACATCTGATCTAGGCGCTGGTAAGCAGGGCCACATCTAAAGAGTTATACAAGTAGGTTAAGTTTTCAGTGGATAGTACCTCAAAGGTGATTTGTCTGGAAATATCACACCGTGCACCATTGACCAATAATCCTTGATATTTCAGTTCTATATTTTGTGCATTCCTATAATGTCTTTGCTCATAACAAGTAAAAATGATGGCCACTGTGTTTGCCGTGGAATATAAACACTGCAGTCGTATCCTTTAGAAAATTTCCATTTTCTCTGTAAGTACCTTCTAAGGACATTCTGTTACTGTTTCCTGGGAGTGGAACAAGGTGAAATCATACAACTTGGGGATAATGTGTATACATTGTGCAGGGCAGATGTTGACTAACGCACTTCAACAGCAATGTAACGTCCATGTGGAGAGCAGGACAAGGGACTGTCTGTGCAGAGTCACTAGTAGTATTTCACGTACTTTCAGATGCACACAGTTTGGCACAGATTCCCAGAATACTGTGTAAATATGGAGGGTATAACACTCAAGTCTGCAGTCTCCGCAAATTAATGGCATTTGAATATCAATTTTCACCCATGCATTATCTTGTGTACATGTGGCAGTGCTCAGTGATCACACAGTAGTACAATGATGAGGATTCTTCTCCCACTGTTGTCATTAGCTCTACTTGTACAAACATATTTCTTGAATCTTATGTAACCCTTGCCGGAATTGATCTTGAGGCAGGGTACAGGTCCTAACCCACCAAGAACAGTGTCTAAGATGGCTCCCATTAGTTCAGTGTTTTCTATCAAGTAAATGTTGCTATCAAGTAAATGTTTGGAGTAGGTTTGCAATCATTAATTGGGTGTCTACATTATACAGACAATCCATAAATATCCCAAAGCCATGGTTAGTGATGTCTGCCAATGCCTGACTGTGGGACATTGACATCAAAGCCAGGGAGCAGAACCGTCTAGTATTGCTTACTAATGTTCTTTTCGAGAGTGATCAGCTGCATAGTATGTAGGATTGTTGTTCCCTTGTTGATGTTTGGATCCACTTGTACTTGCTGTGATGCCTTGTTGATCTTTTCTAAGTCCACTAAATCAGCTGCACTGAAAATGGTTTTCAAGTTTGTACCCCCTGCATCTAACTGACCTTTTTTAAAAAAAGAAAAAAGCTGATGTTTGCACTGTTTGTCATTGAACCTTATCTACTTTCCCATTGAAAGTTGCAATTTGCCATAAGTGTCTTCTAACTCAAATTTAGTACTCCATTGCCCAACAATCCAGCCTCAGGGTCTCCTGATGATCGGACATTATTATATTCAGTTGGTAGGTGAACAATATGCCATTTGTTAAAGGACATACCATGCCATGGACCTTGCCGTTGGTGGGGAGGCTTGCGTGCCTCAGCGATACAGATGGCCGTACCGTAGGTGCAACCACAACGGAGGGGCCAGACAAACATGTGGTTCCTGAAGAGGGGCAGCAGCCTTTTCAGTAGTTGCAGGGGCAACAGTCTGGATGATTGACTGATTTGGCCTTGCAACAATAACCCAAACGGCCTTGCTGTGCTGGTACTGCGAACAGCTGAAAGCAAGGGAAACTACAGCCGTAATTATTCCCGAGGACATGCAGCTTTACTGTATGATTAAATGATGATGGCGTCCTCTTGGGTAAAATATTCTGGAGGTAAAATAGTCCCCCATTCGGATCTCCGGGTGGGGACTACTCAGGAGGGCGTCGTTATCAGGAGAAAGAAAACTGGCGTTCTACGGATCGGAGCGTGGAATGTCAGATCCCTTAATCGGGCAGGTAGGTTAGAAAATTTAAAAAGGGAAATGGATAGAGTAAAGCTAGATATAGTGGGAATTAGTGAAGTTCTGTGGCAGGAGGAACAAGACTTTTGGTCAGGTGAATACAGGGTTATAAATACAAAATCAAATAGGGGTAATGCAGGAGTCGGTTTAATAATGAATTAAAAAAAAAATAGGAGTGCGGGTAAGCTACTACAAACAGCATAGTGAACGAATTATTGTGGCCAAGATAGACACAAAGCCCATGCCTACTACAGTAGTACAAGTTTATATTCCAACTAGCTTTGCAGATTATGAAGAAATTGATGAAATGTATGATGAGATAAAAGAAATTATTCAGGTAGTGAAGGGAGACGAAAATTTAGCAGTCATGGGTGACTGGAATTTGTCAGTAGGAAAAGGGAGAGAAGGAAACATAGTAGGTGATTATGGATTGGGGCTAAGAAATGAAAGAGGAAGCCGTCTGGTAGAGTTTTGCACAGAGCATAACTTAATCATAGCTAAAACTTGGTTCAAGAATCATAAAAGAAGGTTGTATACATGGAAGAATCCTGGAGATACTAAAAGGTATCAGATAGATTATATAATGGTAAGACAGAGATTTAGGAATCAGGTTTTAAATTGTAGGACATTTCCAGGGGTAGATGTTGACTCTGACCACAATCTATTGGTTATGACCTGTAGGTTAAAACTGAAGAAACTGCAAAAGGTGGGAATTTAAGGACATGGGATCTGGATAAGTTGAAAGAACCAGAGGTTTTACAGAGTTTCAAGGAGAGCATAAGGGAACAATTGACAGGAATAGGGGAAAGAAACACAGTAGAAGAAGAATGGGTAGCTCTGAGGGATGAAGTAGTGAAGGCAGCAGAGGATAAAGTAGGTAAAAAGACGAGGGCTCCTAGAAATCCTTGGGTAACAGAAGAAATATTGAATTTAATCGATGAAAGGAGAAAATATAAAAATGCAGTAAATAAATCAGCCAAAAATGAATACAAACATCTCAAAAATGAGATCGACAGGAAGTGCAAAATGGCTAAGTAGGGATGGCTAGAGGACAAATGTAAGGATGTAGAAGCTTATCTCACTAGGGGTAAGATAGAGACTGCCTACAGGAAAATTAAAGAGACCTTTGGAGAGAAGAGAACCACGTGTATGAATATCAAGAGCTCAGATGGCAACCCAGTTCTAAGCAAAGAAGGGAAGGCAGAAAGGTGGAAGGAGTATATAGAGGGTTTATACAAGGGCGATGTACTTGAGGACAATATTATGGAAATGGAAGAGGATGTAGATGAGGACGAAATGGGAGATAAGATACTGCGTGAAGAGTTTGACAGAGCACTGAAAGACCTGAGTCGAAACAAGGCCCCCGGAGTAGACAACATTCCATTAGAACTACTGACGGCCTTGGGAGAGCCAGTCATGACAAAACTCTACCACCTGGTGAGCAAGATGTATGAGACAGGCGAAATACCCTTAGACTTCAAGGAGAATATAATAGTTCCAATCCCAATGAAAGCAGGTGCTGACAGATATGAAAATTACCGAACTATCAGTATAATAAGTCACAGCTGCAAAATACTAATGCGAATTCTTTACAAACGAATGGAAAAACTGGTAGATGCGGAACTCGGGGAGGATCAGTTTGGATTCCCTAGAAATGTTGGAACACGTGAGGCAATACTGACCTTACGACTTATCATAGAAGAAAGATTAAGGAAAGGCAAACCTACGTTTCTAGCATTTGTAGACTTAGAGAAAGCTTTTGACAATGTTGAGTGGAATACTCTCTTTCAAATTCTGAAGGTGGCAGGGGTAAAATACAGGGAGCAAAAGGCTATTTACAATTTGTACAGAAACCAGATGGCTGTTATTAGAGTCGAGGGGCATGAAAGGGAAGCAGTGGTTGGGAAAGGAGTGATTCAGGGTTGTAGCCTCTCCCCGATGTTATTCAATGTGTATATTGAGCAAGCAGTAAAGGAAACAAAAGAAAAATTTGGAGTAGGTATTAAAATTCATGGAGAAGAAGTAAAAACTTTGAGCTTCGCCGATGACATTGTAATTCTCTCAGAGACGGCAAAGGACTTAGAAGAGCAGTTGAATGGAATGGACAGTGTCTTGAAAGGAGGATATAAGATGAACATCATCAAAAGCAAAATGAGGATAATGGAATGTAGTCAAATTAAACCGGCTGATGCTGAGGGAATTAGACTAGGAAATGAGACACTTAAAGTAGTAAAGGAGTTTTGCTATTTAGGAAGTAAAATAACTGATGATGGTCGAAGTAGAGAGGATATAAAATGTAGACTGGCAATGGCAAGGAAAGCGTTTCTGAAGAAGAGAAATTTGTTAACATCGAATATAGATTTATGTATCAGGAAGTCGTTTCTGAAAGTATTTGTTTGGAGTGTAGCCATGTATGGAAGCGAAACATGGACGATAACTAGTTTGGACAAGAAGACAATAGAAGCTTTCGAAATGTGGTGCTACAGAAGAATGCTGAAGATAAGATGGATAGATCACTTAACTAATGGGGAGGTATTGAATAGAATTGGGGAGAAGAGAAGTTTGTGGCACAACTTGACTAGAAGAAGGGATTGGTTAGTAGGACATGTTTTGAGGCATCAAGGGATCACAAATTTAGCATTGGAGGGCAGCGTGGGGGGGGGGGTAAAAATCACAGAGGGAGACCAAGAGATGAATACACTAAGCAGATACAGAAGGATGTAGGTTGCAGAAGGTACTGGGAGATGAAGAGGCTTGCACAGGATAGAGTAGCATGGAGAGCTGCATCAAACCAGTCTCAGGACTGAAGACAACAACAACAACAACAACCATGCGGACTCCTGCTATCCTGCAACAGCCCAGCACACTTATTGTGATAAGGCTTCCCATGTTATGTTTCTCTTTCATCCTGCACTTCGTGCGTGGCATTGAAATTGCTCTCTCCTGTCCTTATGCACAGCTTTACTGTGCCCTAAACAGAGAGGAAATCCTGTTTTTAGTTTATTATTCTTTTCGTGGTGTAAGTGCATAGTGATGTATCAGAATAAATGTACAAGTGTCTGCTTCTCTTCCCTAGTTTGATACTTCAGTTCCTTTTTTCCAGGCAGTCTTCTTTCCCCCTCTGAAGGTGCTACCAGAAATGGAGGCAGCGCCTCTGGATTTCCTTTGAAAGGGCAGATACAACTTGTGTGAACTATTGTGGCAGCTTTTGTGTTCATCTTCTTAAGCTGGCTCCAAATATTTCTTAAACTTTTACAAAACATTTTTGCCATTGGCATGCCATTTTCTGAAGGAGTCTTTCATAGCTCAGAAGTGGATAGCGTCTCCCGACCAAAAACACATTTATAGGGGGATAGCATTTTACTGTCATCAATATTTTAATTATATGATGTGACTACATATGAAACTAAGGAGTCCCATCATTGTGGTGACTGTCAACATAGTAACTTAACATGTTCCGTACCATATGATGGACTCTCTCAAAATATCCATTTTCCTGCAAGTGTAATGAACGGGTTTTAAGTTTCTTACTGCATACTAATCAGTGCAACTGCTTTATTAAATTGGACTTCAAATTAGTTCTTTGTTCCGTTATCACTGTCTCATGTCTTCCAAACTTCAGTATACATTGGTTAACCATCACTTTAGCTACAGTTTATGTCCATTAGTTAGGCATGGCTATCATGGACCCGTAATGCCAAAAATGATCAATTACCATTTTCGCAAAACTGTTGCCTGCTGGTGTTTCGACAAATGGCCCAAGCATGTCCATGCCAATCATCTGACTCTAGTAATCTCCAGTCTTTTGTTGACTGAGTTCCACACTTTGAGCACATAATGATCAACATCTTGTTGACATGTCATCCACCAGTAATTTTGCATAGCCCTGTGTTTATAGGTCAGTGACCATTGTATCCTGCTAGAAATGAATCATGAGCGTGCCTCAACACTTCATAATGTAATTTTGCTGGTGTCACTACGCACAACCCACATCTTGTATTCTTGTATAGCATTCCGTCTCCTGTGCTGAACTGTGGTTGCTTAGCAAACTGCAGACAGTCTTGGCCAGTATTTTGTGCTTCTCTTTTGGTCAGTATTTTGTGCTTCTCAACATTCTTCTGTGTCTGCCACAGCACATTCTGTGATGCATATTTTGCGACTGAGACCGTCACAGTTCTGTGTGATTTTCCTGGTCAATGTACTACTGTACTTCAAAATTCAATTATCTCAGTCATAACATCCATCTAGTGAGACAACTAGTTGGGTATTTAAGTCATAGTAACCAATTCAATGCCACATTACCAGCAATTACTTTGAAGCATCAGTCATACAAACAACAGTGGAAATAGGTTACTCTGTGTATTCTTCCCCAGTGATCAAAAATTTTTTCTCTGCTCTACTAAGTTCTGTGTGCTACTTTATGTTTTTATCCATTCTCCTCCTGGCTTAAAATGTGCCCCAAAGGCAACACTGATAGCATCATACAACAGTACAAATTGTTTTTGATAACTTGGAAAAGCAAGACCCAGACTAAAGACCTACATCATCTTTTAATTTTACAAATACTGTTTCACAAACCAGAGACTATTGAAACTTTGCTCATTTTTTAAAAATAATTTGGAGAGAGATCTTATGATTTCAGCAAATTTTGAAACAAATTTTTGATAAAAATTGGCTAGACATAAATATCACAGAAATTTTTTACAGCGTTAAGAAGTCATCACCTGCACCAGCGATATGACCCAAGTAATGGACTTCTTGCAAAACAAAGTGGCATTTTTCCAGTCAGTCTTCTTATAAATGCATTGTATGGATAGGGACCGATGACCGTTGCTGTCTGGTCCCTTAAACCCACAAACCAACCAACCATAATATGGTCCTGGATACCCTTTGTGAACACAGTGATATCATATAAATAGGCCATGCATTGTACTGGTTTTAACCCTCACAATGCACCTTCTAATAGGTGTTGGAATGTTCCTGGCACATTTTTCACTCCAAAAAGCATACAGTGATATTCACAATGACCAGGTAGAGTTGAGATTGCTGTTTTCAGATGATTCTCATGTGTTGCCTCTAGTAGATAGTAAGCATCGGACACCCAAGGACCCGGAAGCTGGTGCGGTAACGTGTCCCGGTCATGATTTTGTCCGTTAGCAACTGCAGCACCTTTGTAAAATGTCTAACTGGAGCTCCTGCTGTTGCATAAGCTGCTTCTGTTGCTCCAACAGACATACAGACCAACTTTGCCTCCATAGCAACAATGACCACCGTTTACCTTGTCACCAAAATGTTGTAACTGCAACCATATCGGTCGCAGGGTAGCAATGATGGAAAGCGTGGCGAGACCCGCGGAGGCGCCGGCGAACAATGACACAACTGAAGAGGATGGACACAACTAACAAAGGACAGAACGAATACAACAAGACCGAACAGCAGAGTCACAAGGAAACAAATACGTCCACTCGTACGTGAACCAGGAAGTAAGCAGTCTAGCGAAAACGAGGTGTAAACCGACGTAAGCTAGATTAGACTGACTGGCTGGGCAAGAGGCCGGCACTGAAGTATGCTATCGGGGGCCCTGCTGTTGGTTGCAGCGGGCCAGGAGGCATGCGCCGCCACAGTTTATGGCACGATGGTGCAGAGACCTCTATGGATCTTCGACGTCCATGACATCTGGTGCGGATTCAAATTCCGTGGCGTGCTGTACCAGAAATACCACTGGATTACCAGTTCCAAACATTACAGATGCTGAGAAGGCTGAATATTTCTGAAGTATTATTTTAATAAGGCACAGTTGCAAAACATTGACACAAATTATTTACAGAAGAACGGAAAAACTGTTACAAGATAAGATCAGGGTAGATTGGTTTGGGTTCTGGAGAATTGTTGTAATATGTTATTTAATCTGTAGATTTAGCAAGCAGTAAAGGAAAATGAGAAGAAATGCGAAATGAGGACAATAAACAGTTCAAACAAAATGAAAATAGATGCTTTCAAAATGTAATGCTATAAAGAATACTAAACATTAGACTGATAGACTGAATAAGTAATGAGGAGGTGTCGATCTGCATTGAGAAAAAGAGAAATTTACAGCACAACCTAACTAAAAGGAGGTAATTGGTAATAGGACATAGCCTGATGCTTCAAGGAATCATCAGCTTGGAAATGGAGAAAGGTGTGCTAGCAAAAACTACAAAAGGAAATCAAGGCTTGAATACAATAAGAATTAGAATAGCTGTAGGTTGATAAGAGCTGCATCAAATCAATTTTTGTACATAAGCCCACAATGTAAATGAAAAACTATGGTGGAATTAAGTATAGAAATATTTCCATGTTAAGTCAAACAGCAATTTTTCAAGTAAGCAAACTTCATTGTCCACTAACAGCATAAATACACAGTGAACTTGTACATTATTCTCAGTGAGCCACTACAAATTATATTCGGTCCACGTTGCCTATCCTTATCATTCAGAATATGACTCTCTCTCTCTCTCTCTCTCTCTCTCTCTCTCTCTCTCTACTTATATATCCATCTGTTTGATACTTGACAGATATGGAGAATTATTAGTTGTAGTGGGGTATAACAAGAACTGATCACAGGATGCATGTAATGAATTCTTCAATCTATTATAAATTTAACCTATACTAATTTTCCAGGCAAGCAGATGGATAAGACAAATGGAAAGTGAAAATCAAATAAAAATCGTGAAACTAACAGACTCAGGATTTATGCGGTCACTTGAAGGTGCTGTTCGAGTTGGTATGCCTGTATTACTTGAAGAATTAGGGGAAACATTGGATCCCACTCTTGGACCAATACTTTTACGCCAGACATTTGTCCAGGTATGAAAATGAATTAACTTTATTTTACATTTCTTAGAAACATAAGAAGCTTCATAAACATCGACAGAATTTGTGATTGTTGCACTGTACAAAAATTTTAAGTTATTATTCTTTGACCTACCTACTGTGTTATCAATTTCTGCATTTTTTCTTGTCTCATTCCAGCAGACTGTACATGAAAGAGACAAGTGTTTTAATGTGGGCATTTGACAAATTTGTGAAACCCACTCATAAGGATTCAAAGTTATGGAAGGCACCCACATATTTATCTTGTCTTTACATAGGAGTAATGACTGAATAATGAAAGATGTCACTATTTTATGATTTTTTTTTATTTTGTTGACTCAGTTTTCATATAAGGATATTGTCACAAGTGGCCATAATATTATGAGTATCCTCGATTTTTTATTACATTATGTACAGGAATGCAGTGAGAAACTCACCATAAGCTTTTAAAGACTCAAATATGTTTCATGCTAGTAGAGTAATCCCTCTAGAAATATCCTTGTTAGGTTGCAGTTGATCTCAAACAAGACCATTGTCTTTTTAGGGAATACTCTTACAGTTAAGCATTTCAGATAAGTTCCCAATGTAAATATAACTAATGTGTCTTTTATCATTTTCACAGCAAAGAAATCTGAGGAAGCAATGACAATTTACGTTAACAAAATTTTTAACTCTTGTGATGTAACATTCAGTCAGTTATTTGGATGTAACACTTTGTCTTGCTACTGACCATTCTCAGACATCTGCATGGACAATCTAGGAATTATAGCTAAAGAAAATATACTTACCACAGTGATTAATTGAAGAGACAGAAAATATCCAACAAAGAACATCATGTTTAGTTACAGGATTATTTAGTTGGTCAACAAACTTTACTAACAGGCTCTACTAGAGAGATGTTACACATTATGGAGTGGTCTACTGTTGAAATTTCAAATGTTTATGTTCCAATAATAGTTGAACAACATGTTACATCTGGCCACATGCATCTTGTGAGCAAAATCTGGGATATTGGAACACACATGCAGGCCCATTGACACTTGTTTTTCTCACACACCACCTACGAATGAATCTGAGAATGGAGAGAAAAGATAGTGGCACCAGAAGTACTCTCCACCACACACTGTACAAAGTGACTTGAAGAGTATAGATGTAGATGAAGCTGTTCAACTGTTGAGACAGCTTTTGAGGAGGCAAAAATACACATTTCACGTAAGACATCAATTACTACAGCTGTTATAAAAAGTAAAGGGACACTTACGGAGTTTTAAAAGGCACCAATACACTGTATTTAAACTTAAATAAATACAGAACAAGTAAATATAGTAACAGAAAGTCTTTGGTGCAATACAAATAATAAAAGGACTAAATTAAGAACTCACCGTATAACTGGATTCTTGAGTGTCTATACACATATGAAGAAGACTTAATAAGATTTGTTACTGGGCTTTCGACTCATGTCCTTCTAGCTATAAAATTCACCTATGCACTCAAGTATATACACTACACACATACATTGCTTCAGCCAACTACAATTATCAGCACTGTAGCTCAGCTGAGGTGTGCAGTTATATTTTGTGGAGAGTGTGAGGTAGAAATCAGTCAGGGCATAGGAGAAAAGTTGTTGGAGGGTAGGTTATCTGGCAGCTGAGAGGAACAAGAAGCAAGTGAATGGGACAGGTACTTGTAATCTGCAGTCTCCACAGTCTCCAAACCTCTTACCCTAACCCTTCTTCCCTCACACACTTCTACACAACCACTCACACCAATTGAGTTAACACGATAATGTAACTGAGCAGGTATATGTGTTTGTGTGTATCGAGTAATTAGCTATGAATCTTCCAGAAGCCTTTATAAGGATCTTTGAACTATTGAGCTCATTTTCAAATACATTAACTTCTTAAACAATGGAAGCTCCAGGCAGGAACATCACCAATGTAGGAAAAGATAGATTGCTACTTACCATAAAGGTATTACACTAAGTTGCAGACTGGCACAATTAAAAGACACCTACACTTAAGCTATCAGCCTCAGCCTTCATTAGAGAATGAGAAGCACACACCATTCATTCACACAAGCAAGCACACCTCCCACACATGACTGCCACATCCATTAGCTTGGGTCAGAATGCAAATATCGTGTGGGATGGAAGGAGCAATCTGTAGAGAGAAGGGAAGAGGAAGGGGGAGGGATAGTGGAGTAAGAATGAGGGAAGAGAGGATCATTGTCTGCCGGACTGTGCAGGGCTAGAATGCCAACTGGCACAGTGTCAGGAGGTTGTGGGCAGGAAGGGGTTAAAAAAAGTGTAAAAAGGAGAGGAGCAGAAAAAGATAGGCTATTGCATTGGCAGAGTGTGGCAAACAAAGAGGGTTAGAGATGAGCATGGGGAGGAGGTGATAGAACAGAGAGGGTGGAAACTGTTGGATTGGGAGTGTCAAAGGATAATAACGTAATAGGAGAATTCATTATAAGGGTATCTCCCATCTGCACAGTTCAGAAAAGCTGGTGGTGGAGAGGAGGATCCAGATTGCTCAGGTAGTGAGGCAGCCATTGAACTAAAGCAAGTATGCCACAAGGTGATCTATTTTGCTTTTCCCACAGTTTGGTGGCAGCCATTCGTCCTGGTGGACAGATGGTTAGTACACATGCCAATATAAAAAGGTATGCAATGATTGCAGCAGAGCTGGTAAATGACATGGCTTCTTTCATAGGTGGCTTGGCCCCTGATCGGGTAGCATAAACCTATGATAGGACTGGATTAGGAAGAACTGGGTGGGTTGGTTGAGCAGGTCATGAACCTGGGTCTTCAACAGAGATATGATCCTTTTGGCAAGGTGTCGGGATTGGGTGTGGCAAGGGATGGTCTAGAATGTTGTCGCGGTTGGGTCGGTGACACAACACCACTTTAGGAGGGGTAGGAATGATCTTGCATAGGATGTCCGCTGTTTTAGGGCATGATGACAGGTAATCAAACCAGTGGTAAAGTATGTGGTTCAGTTGTTCCAGTCTTGGGTGGATAGTTCTTGGGGATGGTGGGAGGGTAGTACTGGATGACAAAGGGGGCCTTCCTTTGTGGAAACTTCTTGAGGTTGATGGGAGGATTGGGGCTATGAGGAGAAATGGCATGAGAGATCTGTTTGTGGACTAGGTCTTGGGGCTAGCACTTGTTTGTGAAGGTCTTGATGAGACCCTCAGTATACTGGGTCAAGGGAGTTCCTGTCACTACAGAATTGTTGTGGTCAGGCTGTATAAGAGGAATTTTTTGGTGTGAAAGGGAAGACAGTTCTCATAATGCAGATACTGTTTGTAGTTGATGGTTTTAATGTAGACAGAGGTGCAGATGAAGCCATCAGAAAGAATAAGGTCACTGTCTCTTGGAAGGTTGGTTTGAGGAGGATCAGTTGAAGTGGATAGGAGAGGAGTTGAGGTTGTGAAGGAATGAATATAGGATGTCTTGGCCCTGAGTCCAGATCTTGAGTCTGAACCATACTAAGGATCTGGTGTTTTGGAAGGCTAAGAATGTCTCCTGTAGATGGCCCATAAGCAGGTTGGCATAGGAGGCTGCCATGGATGCTCATGGATGGGCCACAAATTTGTTTGCATATCTTCCCGTCAAAGAAGTAGTTGTTTGTTAGGATAAAGTTAATGAGGTGTATGGGGAATGATGTAGTGAGTTTGGAGTCTGAAGGACATGGAGAAAGGTTGTGTTCAATAGTGGTAAGACCATGGGCATGAGGGTTGTTGGTGTATTGGGAGGTAGTGCCAACAGTGATGAGTAGGGATCTAGTAGGTATAAAGGGTGGGGAGAGTGGATATTTGTTGAAGGAAGTGGTTGGTATCTTTGATGAGGGAGGCTAGATTATGTGCAATTGGTTGGAAGTATATATTAATGAGAGGCTAAATTCTTTAAGTGAGGGCACAATAACTAGCCTCAATGGTATGACAGGGATTGTTGGGTTTGCAGATTTTTGGATGTTGAAGTTGGTGTGGAGGGTGTCATAGAGGTGAAGAGGGAAATGGACTCAGGGGAGATGTTCTGAGCAGGGCCTAAAGCTTTAAGTAGAGAGTGGAGGTTGTGTTGGACTTCTGGAATGGAAACACTCTGGCAGAATTTGTAGATGGATGAGTCAGATAATCACCAGTAGCCCTCCGCCATGTAATCACTGTGATTCGCAAGTGTTGGAACCTTTGTCTGCAGATAGGATGATTAGGTCACAATTAGTTTTGATGTTGTGTATGGCTATTCTTTCTTCTGGTGAAAGGCTGGTGTTCTGAGGAAGGGATCTTGGGAAGGATGGAGAAGGTAAGTTGGCAGTCAGGAATTTCTGAAATGTAGTCAATGGGTCGATAGATGGGAGGATCACAGTTGTATGGTGGTATGAACTGGGAGAGGCAGGGTTCAACGTCGGGATTAGGTTGGCTTTGCTTTGAGGGATTGGCAGCAAAGAAGTGTTTCCACTGCATGGATCAGCATGGTTAAATTTGGGTATAGAGTTAAAGGTGAGGTCTTTGGACAGGACTGGAAATTCTGTGAAGGTGAGGGTTTTGGTGGAAAGTTTAACAACAGTGTTAAGGGAATATTTCATCTCTGTATTTGGTGGAGTGTTGGCAGGGAGTTTTGAGGTATGTGGGATGTTGAAAAGGTCAGCTAGGCAGGGTTTAGATGCTATGAGAGGAGGATGTGGAGGAACCCTTTGGGTAGAATAAATATTGCAAAATGAAGAACTGAGGCAGCAGCAGGATGTCAAAAGGTTGAATAACTTAATGCAAGCGATGCCTGAATGCTCCTCCATGTGCTGGAGAGCAAGGGATTCTGTTTCATGGATTTTTAATGTAGGAAGCAGGATTGCAAAGTAGCAGAGGGAGCAGAGGTTGTTCTGGGTTGCCTGTGCCATTTAGATGTGTTTTTGCAGTACCGGGCTTGTGAGGGACAAAGTCTGACAGAATCTGTAATGGTAAATGTCATTGTGAAAGGAGGGGTGGGATCCAGAGAAAGGAATTTTTATGGTTAGGTCATTTAGGGGGATTCCATGGTTTATGCAGCATTTAAGAAATGGGATGTGCGACTGGATTATAGGCACAGCAGGTACACTTTTCTGGACTGGTGCAGAAAGTTGGAGCAGGTGTCCATTGTGGCATGAATGGTGTAAAGGAAGCAGAAATGAAGCAAACATGTCCAATCCACCCAGCCAGCACCTCCAATTCCAGTTCTGTCACAGGTTTATCTTACCCCATCAGGGGTCGGGCCACCTGTGAAAGCAGCCATGTCATTTACCAGCTCTGCTGCACTCACTGCAAAGCTTCTTATATTGATATGACTACCAACCACCTGTCCAGCAGGATGAACAGCCAGCACCAAACTGTACCCAAGAGCAAAGTAGACCACCCTGTGGCACAGCATGCAGCTGGACGTAATATGCTCCATTTTAATGGCTGCTTCACTACCCAAGCCATCTGGATCCTCCCCTCAAACGCCAGCTTTTCTGAATTGTGGAGATTTGAGTTATCTTTATAATACATTCTCCTCTTAAGTTATTATCCCGGACCCAACCTATGGTAATGTGCTGTCTCCACCCCCCCCCCCCCCCTCATCTACCCCACAGATTCCACACACACACACACACCTCCTTCCTGCTGTCCTTTCAGTTCCTCCCCATTCTCATCTCCCACCCTCATTGTGTGACACCCTCTGCCAACATAATCACCCATATTTCCCCACTCTTTTCCTTTTCCTCTCCATTTTCCGCACCTCCCTACCCCACAACTTCCTGATGCTACACCCACTGGCATTCTGGATCTGCACACTCTGTCAGACCACATTCCTCTCTTCCCCCACCTATACACTGCTGTCCGTTCACCTTTTCTGCTCCCTCCACATTGCTGCTTCCATCTCATGTGATAGTTGCATTCCTTGTCCGAGCTGTTGGAGTTAGCAGTCATGTGTACATGAGGTGTGTGCTTGTGTGAATGAACAGTGTGAAGCTGAGGCCAAAAGCTTATGCATAAAAGGATTTTAATTGTGTCTATCTGCATCTTAGTGTATTATCTTTATGGTAAATAGTAATCTATCTTTTTCTAGAATGAGATTTTCACTCTGCAGCGGAGTGTGCGCTGATATGAAACTTCCTGGCAGATTAAAACTGTGTGCCCGACCGAGACTCGAACTCAGGACCTTTGCCTTTCGTGGGCAAGTACTCTACCATCTGAGCTACCAAAGCCCGACTCACGCCCGCTACTCACAGCTTTACTTCTGCCAGTACTTCGTCTCCATGGCTAAACCATGTCTCTGCAATATCCTTTCTTTCAGGAGTGCTAGTTCTGCAAGGTTCGCAGGAGAGCTTCTGTAAAGTTTGGAATGTAGGAGACGAGGTACTGGCTGAAGTAAAGCTGTGAGTAGTGGGCGTGAGTCGTGCTTCGGTAGCTCAGATGGTAGAGCACTTGCCTGCGAAAGGCAAAGGTCCCGAGTTCGAGTCTCGGTCGGGCACACAGTTTTAATCTGCCAGGAAGTTTCATATCAGCGCACACTCCGCTGCAGAGTGAAAATCTCATTCTGGAAACGTACCCCAGGCTGTGGCTAAGCCATGTCTCCGCAATATCCTTTCTTTCAGGAGTGCTAGTTCTGCAAGGTTCGCAGGAGAGCTTCCGTAAAGTTTGGAATGTAGGAGACGAGGTACTGGCAGAAGTAAAGCTGTGAGTAGCGGGCGTGAGTCGTGCTTTGGTAGCTCAGATGGTAGAGCACTTGCCCGCGAAAGGCAAAGGTCCCGAGTTCGTATCTTTTTCTAGATTGCTGTTAACTTCTTAATGGTTTTTATTGCATATGATATAAATCACTTTCATGTGAACTGTCATATACATGGTCACAGTAAAAGAGACAATAATTTTGACTTCTTGTCTAGTGTGCAGAGTAGAGTTACATGCTCTGATGTGAAGATAGTTATCATGTTCTTACGAAATTTGAAAAATAAATTAGGAATTTCTACCAATTCAAAATAAAACTAAAAAATATATATTATTTGCCACTTTCTCCAAATTATCTCAATATCTATATTCAAGGATTGAAAAGTTCTGTTAACAACATGAAAAGCAGTAGTGTCTGTTGTAATGGTGCATGACACATAGTAATGTACTGTGAGCAGGACTCAGTATTTATGGATGTAGGTCACTATTTTCTTTGAAAAATACCAGTATAATCACGTAATTATTAAGGTATTAAGAGCAAATAATCAGCAACAATATAATTCAATTGAGGTGTCAGCAGCTTTTTTCAGAGTAGCAGCTTTCTTTTGGATTAACTTCTTTTGACTTAACTGATGTAAGCATGAATAGCATCCAGTAATTGAGTGATAGTTTATTGTTAATAGAGTACACAGATTAAGTTTCTGCAGTTTGCTTGTTATATGTTAATCATTCAACACCCCCAGAGTTTCTCCTTCTTGATGTGATCTACAGAACACAATGAATGGATGAAAGGGGACATGAGCACCATCAATATTACACAAGTGGTGCAGTTGAATCACGTTTGATGAGTTTAAGTATGCCTGCTGTATAGAAGCAACAAATCAACCATGAGGATGAGTGTTTATTCTGCAGGGTTCTGCGAAGTGAATTATACTCAGAACTGGACTGTATTCCATTTTTCAGCTGCTATTCAACCTGTGCCATACTATAAGAAATATTTGTTCCTGTTCCACCTACCTCCACAGACATCTTAGATTTGGGTTAAAACACTGCTGCATTTTATTTTGATGAAGACACTGCATAACCCAGGTCACAGGTCTTCACAATAAATCCTATATACTATTCTGACAATCCACAGTGGAAACTTCCTTCATCAAAATGTTGACTTCGGGAAATGTGTAGATATGTCAGTTTAATGACTGCTTTGAATACAGCATACAAAGGTCAGTGGAGGTTTTTCACTTGAATATTCATCTTAAACCTTATGTTATGACCTTGGCAATATATGGGCAGTCGAGTAACACAAGAGAAAGAACAGTGTATTTTAATGTAACTGTTTCTCTCCTAACACAAATATATTTGTAGTCTACAAGTAATTATCATAATTATCATTAGGAATAGGATTTTTATGATAGGACATGTATTTTTCAGTAAGACTTACATGTTCCTGAAATATTTGGGTACATTGAGTAAAAGAATTTGCTGACCAAAGCAGCCGAATGGATGTGTTGAGTGTTTGTACTTTTGATTGGCAGTTCATGTTGAATGATGTGATATTATGGACCCTTTTGTATTGTGCATTTCTGAATAAATGTTTTATACCATAACAATTGTGTTAACATATTACTAATATCTACCTTTCATCTAAATGATGGAAACCACCTGCATTGTTGGCTCCAGTCACAGTGAACACCACAATAATCATGAAATACAATCTCAAGTCACCTTATTGCACAGTAACAATGCAGCCATTGGACACAATACTTAGTTGTTCATTCACTGTTACATGCAGCTATGTTGCTCTGAATTCATCAACATCTGCCACCATTCAGTTTTTTCACTGCCTTCAACAACAAACAGTGTGAAAGATTGAACAGGATGCTTCCACAAATATTGTGTCACAAGAAACAGTGACTGTTAACACAATAACAGTTGATATTGGAGACATTATTAGTGGACTTGCACACTGAATCTACCTTGGCAAGTTTCATTGACAGTGGACATTCTGTGTTCATTTGAAAAGATATGATGCCAGCCACATCTTCTACAGTTAATGCACCTTATCACTGTAATTCTTCATACACACAGCTGTTCTGCAACACTGATGCCAGTTTTCATGCTACAACTGTGAGCATTGTTGGTATAATGTGCAGTATATCAACACTGCCCACAAATGCTGGCAGCCCTACTTATACTCAATTGACAAACAGCGCCACAACATTGAGTCATCTTTCTTCCACAGTGTCAGCATCCCATGAAGGATGTCGGTATACCTGTGATTATTGCACAAAAACATACTCCCTTGTCAACATTGGTTCAGATATATGTACGGTGCCTCAACAGATATTTGAACCACACTGCAAAGCCTTCAAGTTGCAGTTCCATGCATCTAACATTGTTAGTATCCACATACACAATGCTGTTGATCATGTCGTACAGCTTATAGATGAACTACATTGCCCTCGGACCTTCTATCAGCAACATTAATGGACCTATAGGAGGAGTTGACTTTCTCATTAAATTCCATCTCTCCTCCAACAGCAACCATCCTGACCCATTTGACCACACAACACAGCTGTTTGTTTTGAGGCTTTTTACCCTAGCTCCACCACGGGCCACAAATCAATGTTTGCACCCACCGATAGCTTGCATCACTACCGGCAATGACCATTGTTCAGTTTTGCACAGATGTGTCATAATGATACAAGCTGTTGCCACACTCCGGGAATGTCTCCTAGTGACCTGTGATGACAGGCAGTTACTTCAGTCAGTGGTGATTTGCACTGACGGATACATGAGAAGTCCCACACGTGTACGCAAGCAACTATGATGCCTATCTCATACTGTAGTGGCCCTACACACACACACACACACACACACACACACACACACACACACACAGCCCGCAACACCAGCAATAACTCAAGTCATTACAATGCTTTTGCCTTGCCTCTTTCACTTTAGAAAATGCATTACTGTCCCTCACAAAACAAACCATGCATTAATGCATTAGGATCTCTCTATGTTCTATGTTCAATAATGGTATGACCCACTGCATCAATATGACACCATTTGGCACAAAATACAGCACCTGGCACCTGCTCTTCTCCATGCAGCTAAAGCAGCAGTGGACAAAACATTACAAGTGAGTGTCCTTCAACTTCTAGACAGTGCTGGAGCATTGCCCATAAAAAAAGGTAGTGATAAAAGGAAATTCCATAATACTCTTTTATGACAACAGATCTCTAAACTCATGCACATTCCTAGTAATACCATATGGACTGAAAAATGTGGTAGTGATTAATCAATGAGATAGTTTACAACCCAAATCACTGTTAAGTGCACATTAATGGCATCTTAATTTTAGCTGCTGACCCCCATAGCTACAAACAACTCCTCGAACTCATCCACACTGCCCCCCCCCCCCCCTCCCCCATGCCTTTTGGCAACCATTAAAATTCACAGTTGTGGATGCAGGAGATTACATTCCTTGGACACACTCTCAATGCTGAGGGGATCAAACCAACATTAGAACATGCTGAACTCAGTTGCCACTGCCTTGAATCTAACATATTCTTCATCAGTTCCTTGGTATTCTAACTTTCTACTAACAACACTTACCACTTGGCATGGAGTTTCAAACACTCCTGCTACAACACACCCACAATGAAAACAGAAACTCAATCATTGAGATGCAAATGGCAGCTTGTTTATACAGTTTCTCTGGCACACCCTACATTGGACTCTCAGATTATCATCACCATAGGCTCAGCTGGCAGGGATGAGCTACCGCAAGAGGGGGCAGGTGACATGCAGCCCCTCTAGTTTTCCTCAAGCCATGGTACACAGTGAACAAGATATATGTGAGTAGGAGAGTCCACCCACTGAGTTGCAGCATGTTTGGGAAATCTTGCACAGGAATGGCTATTCAGAGAAATAGATGAGACACACCCTCCAGCCAAGCAAGAAGGAGAAAGAAGATGATCCAGGAGAAAACACAAATAATCCAATGTTCCTTATGTATGTGCACCACCCAGGCCAAGACTGCCATGATTCTGGAGAAAAAGAACATTAAAACTATTGTACATTGAACTGGGTGAACAGTTTCTGGGACTCAATAATCAAAGAGGCAGTGGAAATGCAGGTCCATAATGGTCTTGTCAACCAGGATAGTGGTTTCCAACTGAGCTCCCCTTAGGATGTGGCAGTTGCAAGAATATGCCAAGAGTGCTCTGTGCTCTGTGAAGGCAGATGGAATAAATAGGCAGCTCCAGGACATGAGGCTCAGACCCTCCAGCACACTATGAGTTCCTCCTCCTCCACCCCCTCCCCCACCCATACGATCTGATTGCACTTTTGACAATAAGTGCAGATGTGGTAGGAGCCATTGCTTTTCAGACATCAAGAAGTACTATATCTAGCCTTGATCAAAAGCCTTTGGTATGTCATGTGAGAAAATTGCAAGTTGGCTTTCATATGATTGATGTTTCCAGAATCCATAATGGTTGGCGTGAAGGAGGTCATTCTGTTCAAGGTACATCATTATGTTCAACCTCAGAATGTGTTCTAAAATTCTACAACAAATTGATATCAAGGATGTTGAATGGAAGTTTTTTGGATCACTTCTACTGCCCTTCTTGTAGACAGGTGAGACCTGTACTTTTTTCGAAGAACAGGGCATGGTTTTCTTCTCAAGGGATCTATGGTAGATGATAGTTAGAAGACAGGCTAACTTAGCGACAAATTCAATATAGAATCTGACAGGGATTCCATCAGGCCCTGGAACTTTGTTCACTTTTTAATGATTTCAACTGTTTCTCAATATCACTGACACTAATACTGTAGCTACTAATACTGATGCCACTGTAGCAGGACAATAGCTGACTTGCACTTGCCTCAGCGTGTTGACAAGCACACCCTGTGAGTCAGTCGATGGTGTCAGTCTTCCATGGTTCCGTGCGCTGGCACATCAGATTTCACTAGAGATCTCACCAACATGAAAATGCAAAAATATTACATCAGCTTGGTAACTAAAGACAGACCTAATATTCCTTACTGCCAGTACGTAAACAAAGCATTCACTACATGCACTCCTGCTTATTGTTCTGCTGTATCTTGTGGCAAAATACAGTGTACTAAATTTTCCTGTCCTGAGAAAGTCTGCTAACAAAGTTTGATGAACCAGCTTTAAATAATGGTTCTAGGAATACACTACAACCCCATACAAATCACCCCCATAGCAGTCATGAAGAGAAGATTAGATTAATTACAGCACATACAAAGGCATTATTCTTCCCATGCTCCATGTATGAATGGAACAAATAAAGCCCTAATAACTAGTACGATGGAGTGTGCACTGGCAGTTTGCACTGGTTCACAGAGTTCAGATACAGATGTGTATATGAATTAGAAGGTACACTGTTTGAAAGCTTTATCATAGCACTTTGATATGTAATTATTACCAGCTCACTGCAACTAACAACTGCACTCCAGTAACTTAAGCTCACAGCAGCTACCAACTATTGTTTGCTAACTAAAATTTTCAGTTGTTTGAAGCATCAATTTTCGTGCAGGCTACAACAAATTAATCTGCCAGGAGGTCTTTGTGGTCTTTCAATTACTGGTTTGTGGTGCCTTTTCTACAAGATTATGTGTAGTTCTGGTTTTATACTTTGCTAGAGGTCTTCTTCTCTCATGTATCTACAAATAAAAACAGTTTAGCCTTAGCACAGTGAAAAACATAGCTCTGCCTTCATACTCTTCAGTAATGTCATGAGAGATTGAATCTCCATAATTTCTCACTAGTCACACACTGCACACAAGTCAGAATTATTTGCTACATGACCACAGTGTTCCTCATAATTGTTTTTAAACTGCTTACAGGTTTCATTCAATATGCCTTCCACCAATTCAGTTGCCTTTGAAGCCAAAATGTGTTCCAACAAACATAGTTTTACAAGGTTTGAGCACCAGTTTCCAAACAAGCTTCCCACATGGAATAGCTTTTGAGAAGTTTTCAGTACACTTTCTCAAACGTCTGTCAAACTTTGATGACATGGACCATTTCAACATCATCTGCTTCATGTACAGCCATTACATGAAACAGTTGCATTGTCATGAGTTACATCTGTTGTCTTAACACTTCCTTCATTTGTCACAGCACATTGGTTGTTCTGTTTGGCAACCTGTGTCTTCAGGTCCTGAATTTCAGTTTTAAGTTAATCATGTTTTGATTCAATTTGATAGAAAACTCCATTCAAATATTATAAAGCTCATCACATAAGTTTTGATGAACTTTTTTAGTTTCTGGGTCAATTTTTTTAAAATTTCTTGTTCATCTTCTCGCATTATTGGAGCAGTTTTTTCACTAATTTCCTGGTTAGAGTTTTGAGTTTCCTGATAGAAATTTTTTTAAACTTCTTGCACAAGATTTACCAGTTTTGTGATTCATTCCTTTTCAATATCTGCAACAGTGAATCATTACCAACAGTATTTGTTTCACTTCCTGTCTAACTGACAGCGTTGAACTATGCCTCTTTTTTTTACTAATATGATACTCTAACTCTATCACCAAATTCTCCTTCTTCATTAACAATATAACTACCATTTTGTTTTGCACCTGCCATTTTAATAATGTTCACAACAGTCACTGTTCTTTATAACTAATGCCTATGCATCATTTAAAAGTTCCTTCAGGCAATTAAAAATGTTAACAAAGCTCACAGTTTCTTTCCTGTTCATTCCTTCACAATAACGTATCCAACTCTACATGAAGTGCCACTGTCGCAAATCGATTCCATTGGTTTCAGTGTCTGGAGCTGCTCATTACCGTATGCAATCAAAGTATGCTTTTTTTGGACTGTTAATGCTTTTGCAAACAATACAGCCTTTATTGCATTTAAAATGATTTGATAATATTTCTGATGATTATAAGGGTCTGCTTTGTTCATTAATAAATATTGTTTATGATGAGTAAGATTTCTGGTACTATGAAATTATGTCACACAATTCAATTTAGACACTGTTTATCAACACATCAACTTTTACACACATCAACACTTTGAAAATACATTATTGAGTGATACTGTTTGTGATTAACTTTTTAACTTAAACACAAGACTCATCACACTAGGCAGCCGCTAGTGGCTCATCGCACAGCCGCTAGTGGCTCATCGCAGTCAAACATGAACTTATTCTTTGTTTACTCTTCTTGTTATGCACCCTGTTGGTAATCGGTGATATTTTATTCAAATACGTAAGGGTGCTGTTCCATTGTAGGCTTGGTGAGTGGAGGAAGAAAACTTTTTCTGATGAAGCAGCTGAGCAATCACTGAAACCTCCCAGACATCAATGTAATCCTCTTACTTTTTTACACAGTATTTAATAGTGTCATTATTTTTAATGGCTAGAACAACTCCTCATTTACCCTTATTGGTTATGCTTCAGTATCCAGCTAATTAATAACAAAATGCATTGATATTTTCTGTTCCTGTGGTTGTAAGATGTTCAGACAGACAACATTCAATTTCCTCCCAGTTATTGAGAGCATATGTACTGAACTGGAAGTTTCTTTCTATTTGATTTCCTTTCATATCAACTATTTGAATTCTAATTTTAACCTACAAAACTTCATTAGTTTAACTGAATGAGAATAATAATTATGAAAGAAGACAATATTTGAATGTGTGTAATGAATACAATGGTAATTTACAATGTAATCTGATAAATATACTACTTTACATTGTAGTAAAGAAAATTAATTAAAGTAAAATACAATAAAGAAAAACCATTTACAGTGTTATTGAAAGATATTTCTTCAGCAGAAATGTGAAATTAGATATCAATTTTGATAACCTCTCACCATTGTAGCTGAGGTGTTAAGGCATATAAACAAGACCATAATTGTCATCAAGCTTCAAACCGTAATCCAAAAACCTAGTGCAACATTAGTCTTTATTCCTTCCTCAGGACCTTCCATGTTGTACAGCTGGATGACTGTTTTAATTTGTAATTATATGTGGCTAAAGCTATCACAATATCTGAATGAATAAATGCTGTTACTTTCAATATGAAAACAAGAGGATAAAATTAGTTTGCTGTGTCATGAAGTTTTTCTTTGGTTTATAGGGTGGAAGACTTCTCATTCATCTTGGTGATTCAGATGTTGAATATGATCCTAATTTCCGTTTTTATATGACAACCAAGCTCTCCAATCCTCACTACCTTCCTGAAGTGTGCATACAAGTGACAATTGTTAATTTCACTGTTACTCGTTCAGGACTAGAAGATCAGCTTTTGAGGTAAGTTTCTGCAGTAAATTTGTAAAAAGTAATAGAAAATAAGAATGCTGAACTTATACGTTTTCTCTTTCTGTTCTTTGAGCGACTTCATTATAAATCACAGTAGTAAAATTATGCCAATACCTAAATATAATAATGTGTTCCAGTGATGTTGTCCGTCTGGAGAGACCTGATCTGGAGAAACAACGAAATGAGCTAATAACTAGGATTAATAATGACAAAACACAACTGCAGAATATTGAGGATAAAATATTAAGAATGTTGTTTACATCTGAAGGTAACATTCTTGATGATGAAGAGCTAATTGAAACACTTAATAAAAGCAAGGTATGTATACATAGATATCATAAGAAAAGTTCTAGTAGAATGCAAATAATTTTGGAGTAAGGTCTCACCAAATAGTAGAAGCATTGTCATTGATAGGCATTTAAAAAAAAATGAAAACTTTCTAGCTTTCAGAAAAGTCCTGCTATGAAAAGAGAAAACACACACACACCCACACACACACACACACACACACACACACACACACACACACACACACACACACACTCACTTATGCAGCTATATGGTACCAGCTCAACTCATTATATGTATACGGACAGTAAACATCAAAAGAGAGCTATATATGATTTTTTAATAATAAAAACACAGACTATGGGTATCTGGCATGCTTGTTTATACTCTCATGAGCAAACCATAGCTAAAATTGCAGTTCCAACAGTGTAATAGAAATGACAATGGGATTTTAATCTGCAGACTTTACATTACATGTTGCAATATTATGACATTATTAGCATCTATTGTGCCATCATAGGCAGTACTACCAAAATGACTAAGATCATTGTTTCATTTTGAAAGCATGCTGTCATTGAATTCCATGTGAAAGAGGGAAAACGTACTCCTGAAATTCACCTCAGACTTCAATGTGCCTTTGGAGATGTATGCATGGGCACCACCAGTGCTAGGAGATGGGTGAAACATTAAAAGATGGAAATATAAGTATCAAACATGAGTCTCATCGTGTTCTTTCTTGAGCAGCCTCAGCAGAATCCAGCAAGGAAAGAGACAATGAGCATATTAGAAAAGACAGTAATGTAGCAAGAAATGATTCAGATCTTAGTTCATGCGTGTTGGGTCCCATGTTTATTGACAGAAAACGACAAACTTCAAAGAAGAATTATCACCCAAAACCTTTTTCAAAAATTTTAGGACTTCTATGGAGCTGAAGCAGCAGGTATGCTAATGCACATGTAACCACACCATAAGTTGTAAGTACAGAAATGCAAGATTAATCCCTTTCAGTTTTGGTGTGTGGTTTTGTATTTACCTAGCCTCCTCAGTGATGTACAACAGTGCCAGTATGGCTACAGCAATATTCTCTCTTTGTGTTGACTTCTTCTCCAAAAAGATCCATTTAGTAATGCAAGTCCTCATCACATCAGGAGGTGGTGATTGGGACATAGCTTGGTAGGAAATAGAAAACTTGTGACTTCTGCATATTATAACTTGTAATTAACACAACACCGGGCAATGTTCCAAGAAATATCCTTATAGTGTTGTTATTTATTATAGTGCTATCATTAATTAATGTAAAAATCATTGTAATTGTTTTATAAATTTTTGACATGTCTCCTGTACGCAAACCAAATGGATTGCAAATGTACGTCATGAGATGAATAAAACACAATTCACAATTCACAATTCACACAATTGCAATTACATACAATCAAAAGACTGACAGATGCCGAGATCTGTGAAAAAATGCAAATGAGGTACATAAAATCATTGGTCGTTTAGTTTTCAGTTTTCTGTCAGCTTAGATATAATCATACCTCCCTTCGATATCTTTGACACATGTGAATGGTGCAAATATTTATATATGTGTAGGCCATTTAAGGAATCTACGTAAGTCCCATCTGCTAGGAATGTTCTTGGGCATTGTCTTTTGGGATGCCCAGGGTTGTATTCTGTTTGGTTTTCTTGAACCTTCACAAATCATAAATGCATTGTACTCAGAAACGTTTCAAGTTGCACTGTGCATTGCACAATAACCACCTAGGGTAGATCATCCTGAAACAGAATAATGTGCATTGACACACTTCTCGTGTCACTGTAGAGAAGATCAGAACATTTAGGTGAAAACTCCTTCACATTGTTGAAGAAGTTAGACAACAGTGTATCTGAAGCTAGAATGTAGTTCTATCCCAAGGTTATTTTCAAATTTGCAAATGATGAGAAAAATCTCTACAAACTAATGGAGAATATGTTGAAAAGTGACAGAAAGTATTTTGAAAAGCTGATGCATTTGATTTATCTAAAAATTGTTGCTGATTACTTTCAGTATGGCCCTCATGTTAATCAGTTTCCAGTTCACAAGGTTATTATCACACAACAACTTATTTTGTCTTACGCTGATAAACACAATTTGAGGATCATCATCATCATCATTTAAGACTAATTATGCCTTTCAGCGTTCAGTCTGGAGCATAGCCCCCTTATAAAATTCCTCCGTGATCCCCTATTCAGTGCTAACATTGGAACCTCTTCTGATGTTAAACCTATTACTTCAAAATCATTCTTAACCGAATCCAGGTACCTTCTCCTTGGTCTGCCCTGACTCCTCCTACCCTCTACTGCTGAACCCATGAGTCTCTTGGGTAACCTTGCTTCTCCCATGTGTGTAACATGACCCCACCATCTAAGCCTGTTTGCCCTGACTGCTACATCTATGGAGTTCATTCCCAGTATTTCTTTTATTTCCTCATTGTGGACACCCTCCTGCCATTGTTCCCATCTACTAGTACCTGCAATCATCCTAGCTACTTTCATATCCGTAACCTCAACCTTGTTGATAAGGTAACCTTGAAAATCAAGTTTTTGAAAATGAAAGTAAGGTGAAAAAGTGTGAAAGTTAAATGCGAAGTAATAATACAGCCAGTAAAAAAGAATACAATGATGTACACACTATATTGAAGAGACTGCAGGCTAAAAACTGTGCTATGACTAAATTTCAACTTGTAGCTGAAGAATTAAATACTCCTACACGTTATAAATACACTTATACAATTGTACTTGGAAAGTAACACAAAGGAATTATAATTACCATCTCAGTAACACACTATGGTTTTCAAGGTAAATCTCTTAGCTGGATGTCATCATACTTGGCAAACAGAAAACAAAGAGTACTTATTAACATAAATGGCAAGAAATTTCTCTCTGGCTGCAAACACACTCAATTACATGTTCCACAAGGTTCAATGTTAGGGCCACTATTTTTTCTGTATTATATTAATGACATGCCATGCCAGGTCCAGTCTGATACTATCCTCTATGCAGATGACTCAACAGCTGTAGTCTGTTGTAATAATGAGGTAGAATTAATTCACCATATTGAACAAACACTTGGGGAAGTGGAGGCATGGGTGGTATATGGACAAAAAATTAGAGACTGCAGACTGTGTCAAATTCCTTGACATATTAGTCAATAAAAACCTATTATGGAGTTATCATGTGGTCAACATACTGGGTTGACTGAATAGCCTTGTATATATTATGAATATCTTGTGTAGTATTATTGATTTAGCTGTAAGAAAAACTGTATATCTTGCATATTTTGTTTCAGTCATTAGGTTTAGTATAATTTTCTGGGGGTCTGAAAAAACAAATTTACTTAGAGCTTTTACGCTGCAAGAAAGAATCATCTGAGCAATGGTGGGAGCAAAACCAAAGCAACATTGTAAACCTTTATTTGTAAAACTAGATCTAATGAGCATTAATCATACGAAAAACCCCATACTATATGGGCGTAAAATTTGCAAATAAAATATGGAGAGGTATGGATGACCTGAATGTAAAAGGTACCAAAAGAGACCTGGAATAATATCTGAAATAATGTTACTGTAGTGTAGAAGATTTCTTTAATGGCAACAATAACTATAATTGTAATTAAAATACCTCTTTGAATATGTTACACCATATGTATTATTAGTTTATTGCCTATTTTTAGTATTATTATATATAGTGTAATGTATCTAAAAACAAAGATGACACAACTTACGAAACGAAAGTGTTGGTATGTTGATAGAGACACTAACAAACACAAACACACACACACAAAATTCAAGCTTTCGCAACCCACGGTTGCTTCATCAGGAAAGAGGGAAGGAGAGGGAAAGATGAAAGAACGTGGGTTTTAAGGGAGAGGGTAAGGAGTCATTCCAATCACGGGAGTGGAAAGACTTACCTTAGGGGGGGAAAGGGACAGGTATACCCTCATACACACACACACACACACACACACACACACACACACACACACACACACACACACATCCGTCTGCACATATACAGACACAAGCAGACATATGTAACAAAAGCAGACATATGTAAAGGCAAAGAGTTTGGGCAGAGATGTCAGTCGAAGCAGAAGAACAGAGGCAAAGTTGTTGTTGAATGTGACAGGTGAGGTATGAGCGGCAGCAACTTGAAATTAGCGGAGGTTGAGGCCTAGTGGGTAACAGGAAGAAAGGATATATTAAAGGGCAAGTTCCATCACTGGAGTTCTGATAGGTTCGTGTTAGTGGGAAGTATCCAAATAACCCAGATGGTTTAACACTGTGCCAAGATGTGCTGGCCGTGCACCAAGGCATGTTTAGCCACAGGCTGATCCTCATTACCAACAAACACTGTATGCCTGTGTCCATTCATGCAAATGGACAGTTTGTTGCTGGTCATTCCCACATAGAAAGCATCACAGTGTAGGCAGGTTAGTTGGTAAATCACGTGGGTGCTTTCAAACGTGGCTCTGCCTTTGATGGTGTACACCTTCCGGGTTACAGGACTGGAGTAGGTGGTGGTGGAAGGATGCATGGGACAGGTTTTACACTGGGGGTGGTTACGAGGGCAGGAGCCAGAGGGTAGGGAAGGTGGTTTGGGGATTTCATAGGGATGAACCAAGAGGTTATGAAGGTTAGATGGTCGGTGGAAAGACACTCTTGGTGGAGTGGGAAGGATTTCATGAAGGATGGATCTCATTTCAGGGCAGTATTGTAGCGCTGGTATATAGGCACAATAAAAAAACATACAAACACAACACAAAATTTCGAGCTTTCGCAACCCACGGTTGCTTCGTCAGGAAAGAGGGAAGGAGTGGGGAAGATGAAAGGATGTGGGTTTTAAGTGAGAGGTTAAGGAGTCATTCCAATCCTGGGAGTGGAAAGACTTACCTTAGGGAGAAAAAAGGACTGGTATACACTCGTACACACACACATATCCATCCACACATATACAGACATAAGCAGACATGTCAGTCGAGGCGGAAGTGCAGAGGCAAAGATGTTGTTGAATGACAGGTGAGGTATGAGTAGCGGCAACTTTAAATTAGCAGAGATTGAGGCCTGGTGGATATCAAGAAGAGAGGATATATGGAAGGGCAAGTTCCCGTCTCCGGAGTTCGGATAGGTTGGTGTTAGTGGGAAGTATCCAGATAACCCGGACGGTGTAACACTATGCTAAGACATGCTGGCCGTGCACCAAGGCATGTTTAGCCACAGGGTGATCCTCATTACCAACACTGTCTGCCTGTGTCCATTCATGCGAATGGACAGTTTGTTGCTGGTCATTCCCACATAGAAAGCGTCACAGTCTCAGCAGGTCAGTTAGTAAATCACGTGGGTGCTTTCACATGTGGCTCTGCCTTTGATCGTGTACACCTTCCAGGTTACAGGACTGTAGTAGGTGGTGGTGGGAGGATGCATGGGACAGGTTTTACATGGGGTGCAGTTACAAGGGCAGGAGCCAGAGGGTAGGGAAGGTGGTTTGGGGATTTCATAGGGATGAGCCAAGAGGTTATGAAGGTTTGATGGTCGGTGGAAAGACTCTTGGTGGAGTGGGGAGGATTTCATGAAGGATGGGTCTAATTTCGGGGCAGGATTTGAGGAAGTCGTGTCCCTGCTGGAGTGCCACATTCAGAGTCTGACCCAGTTCCGGGAAGTATCCTTCCAGGAATTTCTCACTTCCACCCTTGCCTCTCAATCTTTCTTGAAAAACCTTATCCTACTCCCAGCATCACCACAGCCGAAGCCCAGGCTATCCGTGATCTGAAAGCTGACTGATCCATCATTCTTACGGCTGACAAGGGTTCCACGACAGTGGTACTTGATCGTCGGGAGTATGTGGCTGAGGGACTGCGTCAGCTTTCAGACAACACTACATACAAAGTTTGCCAAGGTAATCCCATTCCTGATGTCCAGGCAGAGCTTCAAGGAATCCTCAGAACCTTGGGCCCCTACAAAACCCTTCACCTGACTCCATCAACCTCCTGACCCCACTGACACCTCGCACTTCTACCTTCTACCTACTTCCTAAAATTCACAAACCCAAACATCCCGGCTGCCCCATTGTAGCTGGTTACCAAGCCCCCACAGAACATATCACTGCCTACGTACATCAACACCTTCAACCCATTACATGCAGTCTCTCATCCTTCATCAAAGACAACAACCACTGTCTCAAACGCCTGGAATCCTTACCCAGTATGTTAGCCCCGGAAACCATCCTTGTAACCATGGATGCCACTTCCCTATACACAAATATCCCGCACATCCAGGGCCTCACTGCAATAGAGTACTTCCTTTCACGCTGGTCACCTGCCACCCTACCTAAAACCTCTTTTCTCATCACCTTAGCCAGCTTCATCCTGACCCACAACTTCTTCACTTTTGAAGGCCAGACATACCAACAATTAAAGGGAACAGCCATGGGCACCAGGAAGGCCTCCTCGTATGCCAACCTATTTATGGATCACTTTGAGGAAGCCTTCTTGGTTACCAAAGCCAGCCAACCCAAAGTGTGGTACAGATTTATTGATGACATCTTCATGATCTGGACACACAGTGAAGAAGAACTCCAGAATTTCTTCTCCAACCTCAACTCCTTTGGTACCATCAGTTTCACCGGGTCCTACTCCAAAACCCATGCCACTTTCATTGACGTTGACCTCCATCTGTCCAATGGCCAGCTTCACACATCCGTCCACATCAAACCCACCAACAAGCAACAGTACCTCCATTATGACAGCTGCCACACATTCCATGTCAAACGCTCCCTTCCATACAGCCTAGGCCTTCGTGGCAAATGAATCTGCTCCAGCCCTGAATCCCTGAACCATTACACCAACAACCTGAAAACAGCTTTCGCATCCCGCAACTACCCTCCCGACCTGGTACAGAAGCAAATAACCAGAACCACTTCCTCATCCCCTCAAACCCAGAACCTCTCACAGAAGAACCCGAAAAGTGCCCCACTTGAGACAGGATATTTCCTGGGACTGGATCAGACTCTGAATGTGGCTCTCCAGCAGGAATACAACTTCCTCAAATCCTGCCCTGAAATGAGATCCATCCTTCATGAAATCCTCCCCACTCCACCAAGAGTGTCTTCCCACCATCCACCTAACTTTCGTAACCCATTGGTTCATCCCTATGAAATCCCCAAACCACCTTCCCTACCCTCTGGCAGCTACACTTGTAACCGCCCCCAGTGTAAAACTTGTCCCATGCATCCTTCCACCACCACCTACTCCAGTCCTGTAACCCGGAAGGTGTACACTATCAAAGGCAGAGCCACGTGTGAAAGCACCCACGTGATTTACCAACTGACCTGCCTACACTGTGACGCTTTCTATGTGGGAATGACCAGCAACAAACTGTCCATTCGCATGAATGTACACAGGCAGTGTTTGTTGGTAATGAGGGTCACCCTGTGGCTAAACATGCCTGGGTGCACGGCCAGCACATACACTGTCCAGGTTATCTACATACTTCCCACTAACACCAACCTATCAGAACTCCGGAGACGGGAACTTGCCCTTCAATACATCCTTTCTTCTTGTTACCCACCAGGCCTCAACCTCAGCTAATTTCAAGTTGCTGCTGCTCATACCTCACATGTCATTCAACAACATCTTTGCCTCTGTACTTCCACATCGACTGACATCTCTGCCCAAACTCTTTGCCATTACATATGTCTGCTTGTGTCTGTATATGTGTGGATGGATATGTGTGTGTGTGCGAGTATACCTGTCCCTTTTTCCCCCTAAGGTAAGTGTTTCTGCTCCCACGATTGGAATGACTCCTTACCCTCTCCCTTAAAACCCACATCCTTTCATCTTTCCCTCTCCTTCCCTCTTTCTTGATGAAGGAACCGTGAATTGCGAAAGCTTGAATTTTGTGTGTGTATTTGTTAGTGTCTCTATCATTATACCAACGCTTTCATTTGGTAAGTTACATCATCTTTATGTATATATATAGAGGGGGGAAAATATATATCTAAAAACAAAGATAATGTGACTTACCAAACAAAAGCACTGGCAGGTCGATAGACACACAAACAAACACACAAAATTCTAGCTTTTGCAACCAACAGTTGTATCTTCAGGAAAGAGGGAAGGAGAGGGAAAGACGAAAGGATGTGGGTTTTAAGGGAAAGGGTAATGAGTCATTCCAATCTCGGGAGCAGAAAGACTTACCTTAGGAGGAAAAAAGACAGGTGTACACTCGCACACACACACACATACCCATCCGCACATACAAAGACACAAGTAGACATTTGTAAAGGCACAGTGTTCGGGCAGAGATGTCAGTCGAGGCTGAAGTTGTAGAAAGACAGATGAGGTATGAGCGGCAGTAACTTGAAATTAGCGAAGGTTGAGGCCTGGTGGTTATCAAAAAGAGAGGATATACTGAAGGGCAAGCTCCCATCTCAGGAGTTCTGACAGGTTGGTGTTAGTGGGAAGTATCCAGATAACTTGGACGGTGTAACACTGTGTCAAGATGTGCTGGCCGTGCACCAAGGCATGTTTAGCCACAGGGTGATCCTCATTACCAACAAACACTGTCTGCCTGTGTCCATTCATACTAATGGACAGTTTGTTGCTGGTCATTCCAACATAGAAAGCGTCACAGCGTAGGCAGGTCAGTTGGTAAATCACGTGGGTGCTTTCACATGAGGCTGTGCCTTTGATCGTGTACAACTTCCGGGTTACAGGACTGGAGTAGGTCGTGGTGGGAGGGTGCATGGGACAGGTTTTACACCGGGGGCGGTTACAAGGGTAGGAGCCAGAGGGTAGGGAAGGTGGCTTGGGGATTTCATAGGGATGAACTAAGAGGTTACGAAGGTTAGGTGGACGGTGGAAAGACACTCTTGGTGGAGTGGAAAGGATTTCATGAAGGATGGATTTCATTTCAGGGCAGGATTTGAGGAAGTCGTATCGCTGCTGGAGAGCCACATTTAGAGTCTGATCCAGTCCCGGAAAGTATCCTGTCACAAGTGGGGCACTTTTGTGGTTCTTCTGTGGGAGGTTCTGTGTTTGAGGGGATGAGGAAGTGGCTCTAGTTATTTGCTTCTGTACCAGGTCAGGAGGGTAGTTGCGGGATGCAAAAGCTGTTTTCAGGTTGTTGGTGTAATGGTTCAAGGATTCCGGACTGGAGCGGATTCGTTTGCCACAAAGACCTAGGCTGTAGGGAAGGACCCGTTTGATGTGGAATGGGTGGCAGCTGTCATAATGGAGGTACTGTTGCTTGTTGGTGGGTTTGATGTGGACGGACGTGTGAAGCTGTCCATTGGACAGATGGAGGTCAATGTCATGGAAAGTGGCATGGGTTTTGGAGTAGGACCATTTCGAAATCTTTTCTGTCGTCTTATTTTCTCTTTGTGTTTTGGCCAGTGGTTTCACTTTGTATTCACCTTCTCCTTTTTACTGGAATCTACTATACAATTTTATCCCGCCTATATATACTCAATAATACGTAACCCACTTCCAAACCATAACGAAAAATTTTTTTTCGACCTTCATAAAATAACCGTTTCTAGTTCACTAACAGTTCCTTTCACCTATTAAACAACCATTTCGGCTATTTATAATAACTTTCGCTTTATTTCCGTTTCTGTTTTTCCCATGTCACTGATCATTTTTAGCTGCTTCCCACAGGTTTTAACGTCATTATTTCTTTGTCAGACAATTGTTACCCTCATTTTCTTAATCTGCCACCACAAAACCACCCCTTTTAATACATTTACACATAGTTTTTTCGAAATTTTCCCTAATTTCTCCATCCTTTAACGTGTTTTGCTGGTAACACAACCACCTAACCTTTATGCACATCGTTGTCTACCAACCCAGGTTCACCACAGGATCAACAAATGTCTGCTTGTGTCTGTGTATGTGCGGATGGATATGTGTGTGTGTGCGAGTTTTCCCCCTAAGGTAAGTCTTTCTGCTCCCAGGATTGGAATGACTCCTTACCCTCTCCCTTAAAACCCACATCCTTTCGTCTTTCCCTCTCCTTCCGTCTTTCCTGAAGAAGCAACCGTTGGTTGTGAAAGCTAGAATTTTGTGTGTATGTTTGTGTTTGTGTGTCTATCGACCTGCCAGCGCTTTTCTTTGGTAAGTCACATCATCTTTATATATATGTGTAAAACTGACAAGTCACCTATGTCACAATCTTTGATTGTATAAGGCATGTTATGTGATAATAAAAATGGAAATATTGAGAAGCTAAACATGTGACAATAAAGTGTTATGGAAAAAACTAGGTAAGTAGTTCACTTTCATTTAGCTCTTAACATGGTTCTAAAACGTCTGCCACAATGTTAACATGGTTTTTAAACCACATCTGCAATGTTATGATATGAAATGTACATGGAGAAAGCCATGAGAAACAGTAATTTATTTCTACTGCCTGGTGTCTGACTTCTCCACTTGCCCATTCTCCGATATTTGATTTCATGCGTAGCTGTGATATTTTCAGTCATTGTTATTTTCATCAAAAATTTTCACACTAAGTACATTTTCCCACATGTATTTCACCCCTAGTTTTATATTCTTGGGAACCTGTGGGTTATTGTCTTCAGTAATAATGAACAGTTATAAATCAAAAACACATATTCTGAGTTTTCTCTCATAAATATAGGAGCAACTGAGGAACCTATTACTTAGCTAAAATTTGTCAAAACTCATGTCTTACTGCCATAAGCCACTATGAAAAATCTTTATTATTGCTTTGAGTTTTCATAATCACAATTTATCATCAGGCAAAAATAGTTTTTCAATTACAATATTCATGTGGCTACATCAGGATGTTGTATAGAGTGTAGATGAATGTAATACAAGTATCCACACGAGTACTGTAATCGAAAAACTTTTCATATAATCCTTGCAGTGTCATGCGGATGCGGTAGGGAGGGGCATGTGGTCAGCACACTGTCCTCCTGGCCATTTTGCCAGCTTTGCAGAGCATGGAGTCATTATATCTCATTCAGGTAACTCTTCAATTGGCATCATGAGGCTGTGTGCACCCTGTACCAGTCCTCCCATTAGAGAAAAATTCTTGTCAGTACCAGAAATTGAACTCAGGTCCAGCACATGGCAGTCATCTATGGTGACCACTCAGCTACAAAAGCAGACAAAAATGTCCCATTGATTATGATAATACGTGATAATTAAAACTTATAGAAACAATAAAACCTTCTTCTTAGTCGGTGATTGCACTACAGATCAGTTCTCAATACATATCTGTATCTACTGAAAATGTATTTAAAATTTAAAAATCTTGTATTCAAATATTAATAATAATTATTAATATTATTTCAGGAAACTTCTGGAACCATTGCAGCCAGACTTGTTGAGGCAGAAGCAACTGAACAAAAAATTTCTGTTGCCAGAGAGAAATACAGAACTGTGGCTGCTCGTGGTTCTGTTTTATATTTTGTTGTTGCACAGTTGGCAGAAATCGATCCCATGTATCAGTACTCACTACGATATTTTAATCAGGTAACCTAAGAGGGACTCTTACAGTATAGAAAGTTGACTTACATATGTTTTAGTTCAATTATAATCAAATAGGTCTTCGATTTTATCCTCTGCATCTTCTTTAAAAGTTTGGTATTAGGTAGTTGTAATGTTTAATGATGCACAAAAATACCTAAAAATTAAAGAGATATAACTTCAAGATTAGTTACCACAACATAAGATATGTTGCAGTTTTCTTTGAACTCTTGATGTATAGACCTGATGGGCTCTCCTGGAAGATGAGTAGACTGCTACAGAAATGTGATATTCAGTATATTTTTCTCAAATCAATGTCTAAGACAATCTAGTTGTCTCAGCAGACATCTCGTCCATCAGGGCATTAAAATGTGAAATAACGTGAGTTTCACTAAATTACAGTGTGCACTTCAAAAAACAAAGGAGTATCGAAGGGCCTAGTTGGCACTGGGTGCCAAACTCAGCTGTAAATAGCACTATAACAACAAACATACTTCACTGTCTTGTTAGATTCCAAGTAGCAAGTATCCATGATAACATAGCTAACAGCACCTGTAGTAGATGGCTGTATTATTTCCATCATCCTTTTCATGTGTATCATAAATGGCCTTCCAGTATTATACACACAGGTGACCTATTTTCCCTGCCCCCATTTTTACAGCGTTTCTTTCATCAGTGACAAATTAATTTTCTCTGCATGTCACATAAATAATCAGTTTTTAAGCTTAAGTTAGTAATTTGTTTTCCTTTGTTTTTATTGTGTTACTAACTCATTAAATAGTGCTGCTGCTCAAGTGAAACTATATGGTTCCAGAGACTTCTTCAAGTGTCAGACACCTACAGTATTATGTTTACATCTAGACTGAACCAACAGATGAACATTTTTACCAAGGCATAGACATTTGAGACTTGAAGAGGTACCTAGAACCACTTGTTATGTAAATAAAACTGCCTTTTCCTGCTGCCACTTACTTTATTTTTCACAGGTGCAATTTGCCTTTTTCTTGCTCTAAGATATCATCTGTGAGATTTATAATGATAGAGTTTTGTTATTTTTAGATTATCAAACAGTTCACATTGCGATTTTTTTGTGTAAAAAAGTAAAGTAAAACTTGCTCAAATTGGTGCGTGGAATTTAGAAATCTGCCCATACCGTATAAGTATTTCAGTCCTGACACATTCATTGCACTTTTATACCCTAATTTTTTGTATAAAGAGGAACATGCCTAATGTGAAACTGGAAAGCAAATCTTAGAACATACCTAATAATTCATTGTATAATGTGTAAAAGAGCCTATACAGTACTACTGTATTACAGTTTATTAGTTACTCATGACTCTACTAGGACGTTACCTTTAACACCGCTGTTAAGCAGCACAAAACCAAGAGAAAAGGTCCAGCATAGCGCGGCGCTGCAGGTGTGAACCTAGAATGGCTCTGCTCTGTGCAACTATGAGTAAGTTACACTCAATGTCGGGACAGTACATCAAAGGAACACTGTTTTATTGTGCGCTGCCTTCAAAATCACTAACGATTCAAGGTGAAAAGTGCAGAAGAATGGCCAAGGAAAGACTCACTGTACTGCTGTGTGGAAACATATTAGGTGAAATGGAAAAGCCACTGGTGATTGGAAAGGTGGCAAAACAGCATTGTTTCAATAACATAGACATCAGTAAGCTTCCAGTCACATGGTGAAGCAATAAAAAGGCATGGATGGTGAGTGGTCTTATGGAAGAATGGCTGGGCTCTTTCAATGCCAAAATGAAAAAAAGGTAATCGCTTAGTTCACTTATTCCTAGACAATGCAACCTGCCACCTGAAAGTAACATTATCAAAAATGAAATTGGCTTGGCCCCCTCCAGATTCAACCAGCCCCACACAACCCATGGGACAAGGGTTATTTACACATTCAAGAGTCATTATAGGTGATTACTGATGCAATCTCTTATTCTTGGTGTTGAAGAAGCCCAAAATGTGTTTGCTCTTGCACGTTCAGTTTCTGTTCTGGATGCAGTAAATTGGATTGGCTTTGCAGTAAAGGAAATAAAACCCAAAACTGTCACCAAGAGCGTCAACGAAGCGGGATTTGGGGTTCAAGAACAAGACGCTTCTGTGGCCATCAAAGTTCAAGAAAATGCAGTAACAGTTGCTGGATTAATGAAAATGTGAAACATTTTATGTAGTGCAAATGATTACATTCAAAGTAATGACTTTCTATCAACTCACTCCACTTTCACTTCAGCCACAGATTTAACAGAAATCCACAACACTGAGGATGACAAAGAAGAAGAAAAGGATGAAGAAGAGGAGCAAAATGATGTCCCTAGAACAATTAATATGCAAGAAGAAGCCATTCCATGCATAAATGACATTATGCAATTTGCAGTACACACAAAGTCTCCCAACTTGTGCGAACTATTGTACGGTGCAAAAAATTGCCTAGGAAAAACAATTTTGAACAGGAAATTAAAACAAGTTTCCCTCCTTGCTATTTGGCAAAGAAAGTGAAATGTAAAGCAAATAAATGGGGGATTAATAAACAAATTTAAAGTTCGAGTAAAAGTATAGAAATGCTATGCTATTTATCAATTAGATCAATTAGTGTAATAGACCAGTGTTCTATTGTCCAATATACAGTAAATGAACATTTACTGTGCTGGAGTGCATAATTAAAAATGTTTACTGTACCATCAAACGGAGTGATTTCAGACATTTTTGTCATTATTTTTATTGTAACTTTTGTATATATTGTTAGATTAAATTGATTGTTATAGAAGTGGTAGGGTATACGTGTAACAAATAAAATATCCCAGAACCAGAAAGTGTATGTGTAGGTATATTTAACTGAGGCAGTTAAATAAAGTGTCCGAAGTCACCCCATGGATTGGGGTGATTTTGGACACATGTGTTTTTTAAATCTCTGTCCAAAGTTACAGTATATAGAGGGTGAATTTGCACAGTTACTGACTTTTTTAAAATTCTACATGCTTTTTATATGATTTTGGTGAAGGTAGCCCTTTGTTACAAATAAGTGATACGGAATGATGGTTCCATCACAGTTGATCATGTTGCTAGGTGAGAGATTTTCCAGCTTTGCCTTGGTATTGGAGAAAAACATCTTAACAGTCTCTTTGTTCACTTCTGCACGAGCTCATTTAATATTTTCGCTTAAGCGAACGGGAAGATCTTCTGACTGTCGGTTGTGGAATAAATGCACCCATTCTTCTCCTGGCAAATTATTACGAAATTTCTTCTCTTTTTGCCAGATTTATCAAGGTATCCTTTAACTAAATATCTAATACCCAATTTAGTGAAGGGAAATCCCCAATGTGCAGCCCTCCAGATACTTTGCTTCAACATTTCTTCTTCATCTTTATTTAGCAGTGGCTGTCCTCCCATTTTTTTTAGATGTGCTTCCTGCACTTTATTTTGTATCTTTGATTTAGGTATAACATACAAATCACATGCTTTTCTGAACGATAATTTACCACTCTGAATATCACTAACAGCTTTATCTAAAAGTTCTGGGTCATAATTACATCGTACTGTAGCACCTCTCCTGCTCTTATACGTTCTTCGCATTGTCTGAAATCACCCCACACAGTACACAGTTTTACAAAAACCATCATTATTTTGTATCCTTGCAGGAGAAAGTCGACATACTTGTACAGAAATTGTCTCAATGCTGTTAGCTATGGAGCACATCGACAAATAGGGTTACAATAACTTCCCGCACGACGCACCAATAGAAAGTTTTCACTTTACGATAATGCATGCGTTTTTAACACAGAGACTGTTTGTCAGTTATTCACCTATAGGGAAACAATTGACTCAAAATAAAAGTTGTGGAAAGCGATAAATGCAATCTTTCACTTAAAATAACTGGCACACTGATGTTATGCATTGGCATAGAGCAAATAAGCCATACTGTATGAATTTGCCCCAGTGTCCAAAATCACCCTGTTTGACAGTACTTTTGTGAATGATACCTGACAAAATTTTATGTAGCTGAGTGAGTTTTGAGTAATCCGGAAACTTTTTGAATTTGGAAAATTATTTTAGTCCCAGGTGATTCCATTTTGAGCAAGTTTTACTGTAATTACTTACCATTTGCTGTGATTTGCCTTTCCTCTCATCTGGTCTGGAGGTTGCACTACCACTTTATTAGCAACATATAGGCACAATTATGAGTTCTGACATTTTGCACACTGTTCACCATGTTTCTCCTTCTTTTTTATGATGTACTATTATTCTTTTGCCATTCGATATAACTACTTTTTTAGACAATTTGCTTTTAACTATGTAAAAATTGTAACTTCATTACATTCTTATTTGTGGGTAATAAAGTAGTAGTACAACCCCTAAACCAGATGAGAGGAAAAGCAGATCACAGCAGATTGTAAGTAATTATCTTTTTTACACAAAAATTGTGGTGTGAACAGTTTGATAATCTATAAAAAAGAAACTGTATAATTATGATCCCACCGATGATGCCTAAGAGCAAGAAGAAGTTCAAATGTGTCTGGGAAAAAGAAATTAAGTGGCAGCCAGAAAAGGCAGTTTTATTTACAGAACAAGTGTGTCTGTGCTTGCTGCAGAAGATGAACATGCGAACAAACTTGTTGTCTCTAGAACCAAGTAGTTTCATTTAATTAAAGCATCTGTGCCTTGGTTTCAGGCAGGATTGACTGTTTCATTGGATGCTGAAGTGCTATTCCAATAATTTGGGGAGCCTCTGCAATGTTGTTTGAGTTTAGGGGGAATATCAAGTGGGGTGATGTGTGAATTGGAATTTCGAGTAAGGAGGGAGGTAGCTGTGCAAAGTCACTGCACCTGGGTAGTGTAGTGGTTAGTGCATCTGCCTTGGAAGGGGTGATAAGCCATTGGAATTATCAACAATCAAGTTACCAACTCCAACAATTGTGGATTTGACAATAATGTCAGTTCTTTTTTAATGTTTCATATGTCAATCTCTTTCCACATTACATACGCCCTCAAGATTAAGATGCCATTGGAACTGTCACCAGTCAAGGTTAGAACACCAAAAAATTTTGTTTCGATACCAATATCCTAGACATCACCTTCCCTCCAGGGATTCCTGTTTGAGTGCCCAAAACATCTCTGTAACACTTGCATGTCATTCGAAGCTACAGCTAACATATTTAGCAGCCTATCTCTGAATTGTATCAACATCTTCCTTTAATCTGACCTGGTATGTGTACCAAACACTGGAGCAGTACTCACGAATAGGTCATATGTGATCTCATTTCCAAATGAAGCACACTTTCCCAAAATTCTCTCAATAAACCACAGTCAGTCCTTCACCTTCCCTACCACAATCCTCACATGCTCATTCCCTTACTTATAACCCAGGTATTTAAACAATGTGACTGTCAAGCAGGACACTTCTAATGCTGTATCTGAAAATTACAGATATGTTTCTTCCTCCTTATCCACATTAACTCGCATTTTCCTACATTTAGAGCTAGCTGCTGTTCATCACACCAAATAGAAATTTTGTCTAAGTCATCTCATATCCTCCTACAGTCACTCATCTTCAACACCTTCCTGTATGTCACAGCATGATTAAAAAAACAACTGTAGATTGCTGTAAGCCAGATGATATGTGTATAGAAAATAATAGCAGTCCTCTTGCACTTCCGTGGGACACTCCTGACGATACCTTTGTCTCTAATGAACACTCACCATCAAGGAGAACATACTGGATCCTATTACTTAAGAAGTCTTCAGGCTGTTCACACATCTGGGAACCTATTCCAATGCTTTCCAGAAATCTAGAAATATGGAACCTGCCCATTGCCCTTCATCCATAGTTCGCTGTGCATCATGTGAGAAAAGGGCAATCTGATTTCCACACAAGCAAGGGCAAGCTGATCCCCACACAAGCAATGCTTTTTAAAAGCATGTTGATTCATGGACAAGAGATTCTTGTAATCAAGAAAATGCGTAATACTGCACTGAGACTATGTTCAAGGATTCTGCAACAAACCAATGTTAGGGATATTACTCTGTATTTTTGTGGGTCCATTTGTTTACCCTTCTTATGTACTGGAGTCCCCCAATTGGGATTTTGTGCTGTATAAGAGATCTGCAATAAATGCAAGCTAAGTAAGGGGTCAATACTGTAAAGTACTCTTTGTAAAACCAAATTGGAATACGTCCTGGCCTGGTGATGTATTTATTTTCAACTTTTTCAGTTGTTTCTCTGCACCAGGGATGCTTGTTACTATGTCATCTATATAAGAGTTTCTTCTGTGGTCACATTATGGTATATTTTTACATTTCTACTGCATAAATGATTTCTTAAATGTGAAATTTAAAATTTTGGCTTTCATTTTTCTATCTCCAAATGCCACACCAGAGCTGTCAGTGAGGGACTGGATGGATGTGTAAGACCCACTTAACAATTTTATATAGGACCAGAATTTTCTTGAGTTCTAGACAAAAACTGACAGTGTAGTATGAAGTATGACAGTGGCAGTTGTTGCCTGCTTCATGAGTAGGTCTTTCCACAGACAAATGAATCTCTAATGACATTTGACTGTCATAATTTCCACATTCTCTTTTGAACAGTGAGTGCAACATCCTTTGCTTCTCAGTATTTTCCAGATTTCATTATTAAACCAAGATGACTTTTTTCTGTCCTTAACCGATTTACTAGGCACATAGTTTTCCAAACTACGGTTTACAATCTTTTTGAGCTTTGCCCATAATTCCTCTTCATCCATCCTACTGGAACTAAGTGATATCAATTCACTGTCTACTCCTTCTAACAGCAGGAGAACAGCCTTCTACAGAAGAAGAACAGCCTTCTTGACTGAATTATTAACTTTCATAACCATATTGCTATGATGACATCGTGATCACTAATCCCTGTCTCTATGGTATGCTGTCAATAATGTCCAGCATGTTGATAGCCACAAGGTCTAATATATTTCCATTACATATTAGATGCCAAACTAGCTTCTCAACTAGATTTCAGGAAAGGTGTTCAAAGTGCTTTGCAAGACTGTCCATCTGTACTCCTTGCTATGAACCCATTGATGTTCCAAACTGAACTTGCTGGGTTAAAGTCACCTTTCAACTACACTCCTGGAAATTGAAATAAGAACACCGTGAATTCATTGTCCCAGGAAGGGGAAACTTTATTGACACATTCCTGGGGTCAGATACATCACATGATCACACTGACAGAACCACAGGCACATAGACACAGGCAACAGAGTATGCACAATGTCGGCACTAGTACAGTGTATATCCACCTTTCGCAGCAATGCAGGCTGCTATTCTCCCATGGAGACGACCATAGAGATGCTGGATGTAGTCCTGTGGAACGGCTTGCCATGCCATTTCCACCTGGCGCCTCAGTTGGACCAGCGTTCGTGCTGGACGTGCAGACCGCGTGAGACGACGCTTCATCCAGTCCCAAACATGCTCAATGGGGGACAGATCCGGAGATCTTGCTGGCCAGGGTAGTTGACTTACACCTTCTAGAGCACGTTGGGTGGCACGGGATACATGCGGACGTGCATTGTCCTGTTGGAACAGCAAGTTCCCTTGCCGGTGTAGGAATGGTAGAACGATGGGTTCGATGACGGTTTGGATATACCGTGCATTATTCAGTGTCCCCTCGACGATCACCAGAGGTGTACGGCCAGTGTAGGAGATCGCTCCTCACACCATGATGCCGGGTGTTGGCCCTGTGTGCCTTGGTCGTATGCAGTCCTGATTGTGGCGCTCACCTGCACGGCGCCAAACACGCATACGACCATCATTGGCACCAAGGCAGAAGCGACTCCCGTCGCTGAAGACGACACGTCTCCATTCGTCCCTCCATTCACGCCTGTCGCGACACCATTGGAGGCGGGCTGCACGATGTTGGGGCGTGAGCGGAAGACGGCCTAACGGTGTGCGGGACCGTAGCCCAGCTTGATGGAGACGGTTGCAAATGGTGCTCGCCTATACCCCAGGAGCAACAGTGTCCCTAATTTGCTGGGAAGTGGCGGTGCGGTCCCCTATGGCACTGCGTAGGATCCTACGGTCTTGGCGTGCATTCGTGCGTCGCTGCGGTCCGGTCCCAGGTCGATGGGCACGTGCACCTTCCGCCGACCACTGGCGACAACATCGATGTACTGTGGAGACCTCACGCCCCACCTGTTGAGCAATTCGGCAGTACGTTCACCCGGCCTCCCGCATGCCCACTATACGCCCTCGCTCAAAGTCCGTCAACTGCACATACGGTTCATGTCCATGCTCTCGTGGCATGCTACCAGTGTTAAAGACTGCGATGGAGCTCCGTATGCCACGGCAAACTGGCTGACACTGACGGCGGCAGTGCACAAATGCTGCGCAGCTAATGCCATTCGACGGCCAACACCGCGGTTCCTGGTGTGTCCGCTGTGCCGTGCGTGTGATCATTGCTTGTACAGCCCTCTCGCAGTGTCCGGAGCAAGTATGGTGGGTCTGACACACCGGTGTCAATGTGTTCTTTTTTCCATTTCCAGGAGTGTAGTATTGCAATATGTACTACTGATTGCATACTTTCTTTGAATGACTCTAGAACTATCACAGCAGAACCAGGTGACTGGTAAAAACAGCCAACAATTAGCTTGATGTCACCTAGGCAACCAGATTACTTCATGTCACACTTAAGTTCGACCTCGATAGAGACAATGTTTTTGTCAACTGCAGTTAACAAAAGTGGCTCTGAGCACTATGGGACTTAACATCTATGGTCATCAGTCCCCTAGAACTTAGAACTAATTAAACCTAACTAACCCAAGGACAACACACAACACCCAGCCATCACGAGGCAAAGAAAATCCCTGACCCCGCCGGGAATCGAACCCGGGAACCCGGGCGCAGGAAGCGAGAACGCTACCGCACAACCACGAGATGTGGGCTGCAGTTAACACTCCTCCTCCTATAATGTCCAGTCTGACTTTCTGATATGTTCTATGACTTGCTAAATATCTCAGAACTTTCTGCTTCGGGTTTCAGCCAGCTCTCAGTCCCAAGAATAATTTGAGCATACAGGACTTTTCTAGAGTGCAGTGAATTCGGGAACTTTGTTGTGAATACTTTGACAGTCTACTGATAAAATTTTGACAATTGATGGGTTTTTACTCTGAACATGGTCTGACATCACCTTCTGTATATCAGCTGGTGAGTGTTCATCAGAGTACCTCAAACCATTGCCTAGCCTAAAAAAAAACCTATGTGTACTCTACAAGTACTCAGCTGCTTGAGTACCTGAGTAGCTACTATCTTCATGTTGTGTACTCCTGATCTGTCAAGTATAGTCCTACAATAAAGGTCTAGAAATCTGCAGCCAAGACTGTCACAGAGTTTACAAAGCCTTTGGTTCAGACACTCCACTTAATTCCAAAAGAAAGAACACCAACCAACTCTGGCAACAATGCTGCAAATTGCATGCTCTTCTTGCCCCTGTACACAAGGCCAACAGCCTTTACCACTTCTGGCAGCTACTCATATGAACTGAAAAAGGCCCCAAAACCCATGCAACAGATATCACTGATGCCAATGTGAGCCACATTTACAGACGACTGCATCGTGAACTCTCGATAGCCACAGGCAAGGCCGCCTCTACATCTTGGTTGAGGTCACGCAAGACTCAGCCAGGCAGAAAAAAGTAAAAATTGAACCCACATGATCATGGTGGTTTGGGTGGAAAGAGCTACACCTTCTATCTCTATCTATTCCATCTCCTACATATTTACAAATTGAAGTCTTCCTCCATGGTTTTCTGCCTGGTTTCTCAGCCTAATCTCATGAAGTGCTGTATGAATTTTGATACAGTTTTTACTGATAGAAAGACTGATTTCAAGGAAGGTTTGTGAATGAAATTTACACTTATTTCATGAAAATTCAAACTGTGATGATCTGAAGTCTCTAGCCACTGTGAAAAATCATACCATTGCCATTTGCTCTCAAATGGCAGAACTCTTTGGAATTGGGTAGATCAGACAAATGCAATCTACCAGTGTTTCATGGCAGAGGTTGCTTTGTACCAGAGCTACATGACAGAGATTGCTTCATACCTCTACTGTCAAAATGTGGAGCAAAAATAAATGTTTAATGTCAGTGGTAGGCACAAAATGTCATCTGAAATTCATACCTCTACCCTCAATATGTTGGCAAAAATGCATGTTTAAAGTTGGTGGTATGCATAAAATGTCACCCAACATCATACTGAATGCTTTCTCTGAAAATTATTTTGAACAATTAGTTCAGGAGCCCACATGAAGTGTAAGTGGTAGTGAAAACATATTTGACTTCTTAGTGACAAATCATCCAGAGCATATAGGGTGCATCATGACAGATACAGGGATTAGTGACTGCAAGGTCTTTGTAACAAGACTGAATACCATAACATTAAAATACACCAAGAATAAACATGCAATATATCCATTTCAAAAAGCAGATAAAAATTTGCTTCAGACCTTCATAAGAGACAGTCTCTATTCCTTCCAATCTGACTATGTAACCATAGACCAGATGCGGTTTACATTCAGAGAAACAGTTTCTATGACAACGCAGAGATGTAAGCCAAATAATTTAACAAGAGAGGGTATTGATCCACTAGGGTACACAAAATAAGTCAAAACACTGTTGCAGACTCAAAAAAAAGAATACCAAATTTTAAAAGAACACAGAAGCTGCAAATTGGTGTGTTTTACTGAAGCTCAAAACTTAGCATGGACATCAATGTAAGATGCTTTCAATAGCTTCCACAGTGAAACTCTGTTCAAAAATCTGCCAGAAAATCCAAAGAGGTTCTGGTTGTATGTAAAGTACACCAGCAGCAAGACACAAATCAATCCATACCTCCACTGTGCAATATCTGTGGTAATGTTACTTATGACAGTGCCACTAAAGAAGAGATACTAAACATAGTTTCCCAAAATTCCTGCAACAAAGAAGATGAAGTACATATTTCACACTTTTAATCAAGAACAGCTGCCAAAATTAGTAACTTAGAAGTAGGTGTCCTCAGTGTGGCAAAGCTGCTTAAATCACATAATAAAGGTGACGCCTTTTATCCAGACAGTATACAAGTTAGACAGTATGCTATACAGTAGCTCCATACTCAGCAATCATGTACAGCAGCTCATCAAGGAAAGATTTGACCTAAAGGCAGGAAAGCTGCACAGATCACATCAATACTCAAGAAGGAAAATAGGACTATTCAGCTGAACTGCAGATCCATATCACTAAAGCCAAATTGCAGTAGTGATTTTGGAACATATACTGTGTTTTAACATTACGAATTTCATCAAAAATAAAAGATTTATTGATAAATAACTAACATGGATACAAAAAGTATCTTTCTTGTCAAAACTAACTAGTTCTTGATTCACAAAAAGTAATGAGTGGTGTTGACAGGGAATCTCAGATTGATTCCATATTTTTAGATTTCCAGAAGGCTTTTGACACCATTCCTCAAAAGCGACTTCTAATTACATTGCACAGTATTGTTTCAGTTGTGTGACTGGATTTGCGATTTCCTGTCAGAAAGGTCACACTTTGTAGTAATTGATGGAAAGCCATTATGTAAAACAGGCTTGATACATGGCATTCCCCTGGGAAGTGTTACAGATTCTCTGCTGTTTCTCATGTATATAAATTAGTTAAGAGACATTCTGAGCAGATCTCTTAGATTGTTTGAAGATGATGCTGTAATTTACCATCATCAGATCATAAAAACCAATTGCAAAATTATTTAGAAATTTAGAGGAGATATCTGTGTGGTGCAAAGTATGTCAATTGACTCTAAATAATGAAAAGTGTAAAGACATCTTCATGAGCACTAAAAGGCATCTGCTAAATATTGGTTACATGATAAGTCACATAAAACTAAAGGCTGTGAATTCAACTGAATACTTAGCAATTACATTGGGGAAAGCGAACCATAGACTGCAATTTATTTGCAGAACACATAAAAGTTGCAATAAATCTGCTAAAGAGATTGCCTGCATTATGCTTGTCCACCCTCTACTGAATTGTTGCTGCATGGTGTGGGATCCACATCAGATATGATTGATGGAGGACACTGAAAAAGTTCAAAAAGGGCAGCTCATTTTGTATTATTGCAGAATAGGTGAAAGGGCCATGTGTATGATACATAAACTGGGCATGATCTTCTCATGAAACTCAACTTTCTCCTCTGAATATGAAAATATTTTGTTTGTGCCCACATACATATGGAGATATGATCATTGTCATAAGATAACAGAAACCAGAAAGATTTAAGTGTTCAGTTTTCCCCACATACTTTTCTACAGTGGCACAGCAGAGAAATAGCTTGAAGGTATTCCAGTGATCCGTTTGCCTGCCACTGAATTGTGAATTGCAGAGTAGTCATGTAGATGTGGATCTGCTTTGTACAAATGTTACGTGGCAGAGGGTGCTTCATAGCAATATTGTGTGGCAACAGGTGCATTCACTGATGTTGATGGTAGAGGGTGTTTCATACAAATATTACATGGCAGAGGGTGTTTCGAAGAATTGTTGTTGCCTGACAGAGGGTGCTTCATACCAGTGTTGTATGACAGAGGGTACATTTCTACCGAAGTTATGAAGCAAAGATGCTTTGCACCAGGGTGCTTTGAAGTGATGTTACATTGTTGAGACTGCTTTGTGGCAGTATTATGTAATAGAGGGTGCTTTTTACCAGGTTACATGACAGAGGGTGCTCAGTAAAAGTGTTGCATGGCCAACAGCATATCGTACCATTGCTGCATTATGGAGAGTGCTTCTTATCAGTTTTAGTGTTTTGTAATGATGCTTCAAGGCAGAGAGTACTTTGTACCAATGTTCCATGGTAAAAGGGGATTCATACAAAGTTTGTGTGGCAGAGGCTGCAATGCAGCATGTTGGAAGGAGGAGGGAGCTCCACATTGATTAAGCATGGCAAAGGGTGTTTGACCCAGTGCGGCATAGCAGAGGAAGCTTTGTACCATAGTTGTGTGGCAGAGAGTGCTTCTTTGAACATTCTTTAGTTTCTTAAGAATTACTAAGATAAATACAAAAAATAGTTCCAGACAGTATTTGTCAACCAAAACTGGGTGCAGTACCATGGGTTCCTGGAAACTTCTTCAGTGATAGAGAGTCAACACATCCCCCAAAACCCTCACAACACACCACACCCTGTCTAGGTTTATGCATCCCAGGACAACTGGGAAATCCAGGAATTCCCAGGAATTTTTTCATCTAGGAGAAAACCAGAAAGAACCTGGGAATTATTTAGGATTCAAGGAATTTTTCATTGTTAAGTTTTCAGTTAAATTTTTGTGATTTTGACTGGTAAGAACTGATACTCCAACAAAGAATTTTACTTTAGACTGCTACTGTAGCAATAAAACATAAACGAGATAAAAACAACTTAAAACTTAAGTTGCATAGAAAATGTTCCAATATAAGAACAAAACATGGTGTGCACACAAATGTCTGCCAACAGCAAAATGTGTCAAAGGCTTTAGGATGAAGACTATGCAATGTTTTGTAACAACAAACTGCTTTCAATGAGCATGACATTACATCTGTTTAGGAAATTTCCAACAGTTCTCAGGAAAATAATAAGAATGGTGATTTGAGAAGCTTTATTTTCAAAGTCAATTTCTTTTCATACAAGGTGAATTACCTTATCTGTGATGATGTACAATGAGTTCTTAAATCACAGAGCATTTGACTCTCATCCAAAATTTAACAGCCTGAGGACCAGACACGCAGAAAAGTTTCAGGCCCAGAAGACCAGATATTTAAAATTTTACTGGCACATTTGTGTTTAATATGTCTTAAAGGATTACATATGCAAAAAAGATTAATATTATATGTGAAAGTATAGCATTTCTTTTAGCTGTACTCTGTCTATATTAATTCAAACCATCAATGTTTCCCATTTGTATATTCACGTTACTTAACAGCAGTGTTGCTACTGGCTGGCTACATCAATGTCTTATGCTCTAAATATCTGCTGTCAAAAAACTCTTAACATACAAAGGATTGACAAATTTTACAGTTCTGAGTGAAAGTATACTTCATGAAACATGGAGGAAGTGTATTTTCAACAAGGGAAATTTGTCTTTTCATCCTGGAAAAAGTGTCTTTTCACCTGGGAAAATGTGTATTTTCACCTGAGAAAATTTGTATTTTTACCAGGAAAAAAGTGCTTTTTTAGTCGGGAAATCTGGGAAAAATTGAGAACATTTTTCTTTGCCAATGTATACACCCTACTTGTGTAAGTATCAATGCAAAGTTTGGGATGTATCCATTCAAAGTTTGGGATGGGAATGCAAGAACTGACTTGTGATTTACGACACTACATGCTCTCTGTCAAAGAGGCAAATATCACTTGTAAGGTTACTAAGTGCACTTTCACCTGAAAAGTATTTTATTAAACACCACTTCCTGTTACTGTGTAATGAGGCTCACAGTTTCTTCTTTTCTTCTATCTACTTCCTTTCTTCTGTTTTTTTCTGTATTTCATAAAATATGTTAACATCCTTTCTTCTCTGTTCACATTAGATGTTCTTGACATAATTACAAGCCATTTATTTTGTCCTTTTTCCTCTTCCTTCTCTCTTTCTTCATTTTTTCTTGTTGTTTCCTGTGTCTCTGTTCTCACTCCAGTATTTTGGTCCGCTTACTTAGGCCAGCTTCAATCAGCCCCCCACCTCCACCACATCTCCACCCCACCCCGCCTCCAGGGCTAGTATTCTTCCATGAATGGTGCCTCAAAATCTGAATAGCTTCCTGCTGTCATTGATACAGATGCATTCCCCAACTGCATCTCCAGTTCACTTCCTGAATACAAAACTGCTCTTTTCCTCCTATGCCCAACTGTTGAGCCAGTCTTCTATGCAGTTTGCTAAAAATTCAGTTGGGTGGATCAAGTCTTTCAAATCAAATTTGTTGATTCTTCTTAACCAACCATCTTGACACCCTATGACTACAGTTCTCCTTGGTACTTGTGCCTGCAATTCCTTTCTAATACACCCCTGTATCGCTTCTTTGGTATTGTTATTTTTCTTGTTGATTTTGTTGCTCAGTGGTTCCATTCAGGTATATAATCTATCACATTTCTTGACTATTTTTACTAAAGTCTTCTCAGTTTTGATGACATGACACTGCATCTCTTGTATGTCGTGTTCTGGTTTTCATTTTCTAACATAAATCTGCACTCCTTTTGATTTCTCTCCACAGAGCTGCAACTGTTTTAGATTTTTTTTTTTTTTTTGTAGTCCTGTTTTAAAATCAGAGAATCTTTCCTTAGCTTTTATTATTAATCCCTTGTACATTCTTCCAGCTTACAAAATACTGCCTCAAAAAATTCTGTAACTTCTTCCTTCTTCTACAGCTATTTTGCCTCTTATTTTTCCTTCTTCCAAATCATTAATGCATTAATTTAGATTAATAGCCACACTTCACTACTAGTTGTTTCTTCCTTTTGCTGATCTTTATGTGACCTCGAGGAAGGTGCACTATTGTATGTAGTATTTTCTCACCTCTGAATCTGTTATCATCCAAAAATTCTGTATTTTATGATTCATCCCTGTGTCCTGTTTTGTTGCTGCCCTGATCCTTACTTTTCCCCATTAAATACTTGTCCTGTTTCAGCCATAATGACCAAAAATTCAACTGTTGCCCCTCAAAAAATTCTGCTGCAGCAATTCTAGGCAAAAATACTGCACTGTTTCTTCTGAGACTTACTTGTTATCTTGAATTGCTATGGCTGTGTAGCACCAGCATAGCATGCTATGCAGTGCTGATAACTTCTCCACAGTGTTCTTGTGATGGATACAGCTGTTTAACATACTGAAAATTTATTTGTCTCTCAACTATCTGTACTGTCCCACACATAGTTGGCTACTTTGTTAGTGCAGAATGCAAGTCTCTTCATTGTCACTTTTAATTTTAATATTATGATTTCAATTAGTTCTCCGCCATGTTACCCTTCATTGAAGATGGTCTTGATTGGTCACCAACAGACTTAAGGTATTAGTGCTCAGGGGAGCAAGAATTGAGTTGTGTTGTGGCAGAGGATGCTTTGCATCAGTTACATTACAGAGGGTGCTTAATTCCAATATACCAGTGTTACAATATGTGATCAAAAGTGTCTGGACACCTGAATAAAAATGACTTACAAGTTTGTGGAGCCCTCCATTGGTACTGCTGGAATTCAATATGGTGTTGGCCTACTCTTAGCCTTGATGACAGCTTCCACTCTTGCAGGCATATGTTCAATCAAGTGCTGGAAGGTTTCTCGGGGAATGGCACCCCATTCTTCACAGAGTGCTGCACTGAGGAGAGGCATTGATGTCGATCAGTGAGGCCTGACATGAAGTCGCCATTCCAAAACATCCAAAAGGTCTTCTATAGGATTCAGGTCAGAACTCTGTGCAGGCCAGTCCATGACAGGGATGTTATTGTCATGTAACCACTCTGCCACAGGCGCTCAATCATGTTGAAAGATGCAATCACCATCCCCAAATTGCTCTTCAATAGAGGGAAGGAAGAAGGTGCTTAAAACATCAATATAGGCCTGGGCTGTGATAGTGCCAAGGAAAACAACAAGTACTGCAAGCCCCTTCCATGAAAAACATGACCACAGTATAACACCACCACATCCAAATTTTACTATTGGCACTACACATGCTGGCAGATGATGTACACCGGGCATTCGCCATACTCACACCCAGCCATCAGATAGCCACAATATGTACCAGCATCGTTTGGCATTTACCGGCGTGATGTGTGGCTTATGAGCAGCCGTTCAACCATGAAATCCAAGTTTTCTCACCCCCTGACTAACTTTCATAGTACTTGCAGTGGACCCTGATGCAGTTTGGAATTCCTGCATGATGGTGTGGGCAGGTGTCTGCCTATTACACAATATGACACTCTTCAACTGTTGGCGGTCTCTGTCAGGCAACAGACGAGATCAGCCTGTACCCTATTGTGCTGTACGTGTCCCTTCACATTTCCACTCCACTATCACATTGGGGACAATTGGGCTTAGGGATGTTTAGGAGTGTGGAAATCTCGTGTACAGATGTATGACGCAAGTGACACCCAATCACCTGACCACATTCGAAGTCCGTGAGTTCCATGGAGCTCCCACTATGCCTAATAACTACTGAGGTTGCTGATATGGAGTGCCTGGCGGTAGGTGGCAGCACAATGCACCTAATATGAAAAACATATGTTGTGGGGGTGTCCGGATACTTTAGATCACATAGTGTACACAACAGAGAGCATTTTGTACCAACATTGCATGGCCAACAGTGCATTGTACCAATGTATCATGGCAGAGGGCGCTTGGTACAAATGTTGCATGGCAGAGGGGGGCTTTGCAGATGAATTATAACTAGCACATGAAAAATACCTGCAGTGAAAAGTTTTCCTTTTGATCAACAATTAAATTTACAGCATCAGTTTGTGTAATTAGCCAGCCTTTAAGCTCATAGAATATATGGTTTCAGTTCAGTAATGTTGTTTAGTCCAAACTACTACCTAGATTTCAGATATAAATCTAATGGTAACATCGGTCACCTTGAACGACAATCATTGCTATAGTTATAACTCTGCAATGAATTTTTGGCAAAGTGTTACCATGAGATAACCTAATGGAAACAGAACAATCAAACTGGTATTCATTTTTGAAACACTCCAGCAGAGTATTACTAACAGTGAACAAGTGGGTTAGGGAACAGATGTTCTCAGAGCACAAAAGCAAGTTCTATAGGCATTTTGTTGTGGGTTTGCCAGTACCTCAAATGGGCTTGTGTAAATATCAAACAACATTTTTAATTCAGCAGTTAACAATTTGGATTTCTCATGGGTCTAACTAAGTCTCCTGTCTTCAGCTGTGTTATTTTAACTGTAAAATTGTGTCCTCCTTTCTTACTTCACCTCATGTCTTCATTGCTTCTTTTACAAAAGCTTCTCTTTCTTATGTAAACCTTTACATTCTTGAAAGTTAATGTGTTCATCAATGACATTAGTTGGTTTTCTTGTCAAATAGTATTTCATGTGGTGAAAAATATGTAGCAAATTGTTAATGACATCTTCAAAATTAGCTAAGTGTTTGGTCCTAGATAGCTGTTTATGACAGCAGTAAATGCTACACCACCTATCAGTCTCTCTCATAACTAGCCAGGTGGTAGGCTGATATTAACATGTGTTTTGTTCCTGTCCTCGCAGTATGTGTTCCTAGATTTTAAGACAAATTGTGGTCCATTATCAAACATCATTGTTTTATGTCCTTCCATTTTTAAAACAGCGCTTTACTTGTCGCTTTCCTGACAGGGTATAATTTGATGTACTTAAAAAAAATACACTGGTCAGCCAGAACATTATGACCTACTATCAATATAAACCACTCCAGGTGATAGTAGTGTCACCTGGTGACTGACTACTAACATGTACATTGCACGTAGTATCAGTGAGTATGCTGTCCATGCTTAGAATGGAGAAGACATGCAATCTGAGTTTGACTGAGTGCAGATTGTGATGGGCTGGAGGCTTGACACGAATATTTCAGATATTGCACAACTTCTCAGGTGTTTGAGGAGTGCTGTGGTGAGGGGGTTGGGCAGCCACCCCTCATTACAGATGCCAGATGCGTAATAGGCTGGGCAGAGTGGTAAAACAGGACAGGAGGTGAACTGTGGTTGAACTAATATCAGACTTTAATGCTGTACAAGTATGTCTGAACACATAATGCACCAAACACTCCTAATGAATACTCTCAGCTGCCGGTGACCCATACATGTGCCAATGCTAACACCAAGACATCAATTATTCAAAATGACAGTCACAATCGCATTATTTATTTTCCCGCCAACCTGCTTCAACCCCTTAATGCGGTCATCTTCAGGGAAATTTACACCATTTGGTCACTCACTGCAGTTGTCACCCTACCTGTGCAAAGTTGCTAACTATGCATAGTTACCAGCCGTGCACAGGCACGGTGACAACTCCAGCGAGTGACCAAATGGTGTAAATTGCCCCGAAGATGACCCCATCGAGGGTTGAAATCAGTTGGTGGCAAAATAAATAATACAACTATGTTATGTATAATGTTTCCCTTTATATATATGATGTGAGTTATCAAACGAAAGTGCTGGCAGGTTGATAGACACGCAAACTAACTCCTTCTTTCCTGACGAAGCAGCCGCCGGTTGCGAAAGCTCGAAATTCTGTGTGTGTGTTCGTGTGTTTTATTCATTGTGCCTATATACCGGCGCTTTCCCACTTGGTAAGTCTTGGAATCTTTGTTTTTAATATATTTTTCCCATGTGGAAGTTTCTTTCTATTTTACTATGACTTAAATGGACAAGTGACCATCAGCACTGGGTGGGTGCAGTGGCAGAGCATTGCATGGTCTGATGATTCCTGATAACTTCTTCATCAAGCCAATGGGAGGGCATGGGCATGAATCTATCTTCTTCCAGGGGAATAGCTCCTTGACACAAGCTGGTGCAGCTCCATTTTCCTCTGGAGAAGATTCGCCAGGGCATCCATGGGCCCAGTGGAGCTCATGCAAGGCACCATGATGGTTGCAGCCCACATATACCCCTCCATGACGGTCATGTTTCCTAATAGCAGTGGCATTTTTCAGTAAGATAATGCAACATTTCACAAGGCCAGGAGTGATAAGGAGTGGTCCATGGAACACAGTGATGAGTTCCAGTTGATGTTTCTGCCAAGTCAGTACATAGAACTTTACTTTCGAATTCATTGAACGCCTCTCGCATAGCTCTCCTCACACTACATTTCGCTTTGCGTAATTTTTGTTTGCCTGCAAGGCTTTGGCTATGTTTATGTTTGCTGTGAAGTTCCCTTTGTTTCCACAGCAGTTTTCTAACTTGGTTGTTGTACCACAGTGGCTCTTTTCCATCTCTTACGATCTTGCTTGGCACATACTCATCTAACGCTTATTGTACGATGGTTTTGAACTTTGTCCACTGATCCTCAATACTATCTGTACTTGAGACAAAACTTTTGCGTTGAGCTGTCAGGTACTCTGTAATCTGCTTTTTGTCACTTTTGCTAAACAGAAAAATCTTCCTACCTTTTTTAATATTTCTATTTACGGCCGAAATCATCAATGCAGTAACCACTTTATGATCGCTGATTCCCTGTTCTGCATTAACTGTTTCAAATAGTTCGGGTCTGTTTATCACCAGAAGGTCTAATATGTTATCACCACGAGTCGGTTCTCCGTTTAACTGCTCAAGGTAGTTTTCAGATAACGCACTTAAAAAAATTTCACTGGATTCTTTGTCCCTGCCACCCGTTATGAACGTTTGAGTCTCCCAGTCTATATCCGGCAAATTACAATCTCCACCCAGAACTATAACATGGTGGGGAAATCTATTCGAAATATTTTCCAAATTATCCTTCAGGTGCTCAGCCACAACAGCTGCTGAGCCCGGGGGCCTATAGAGACATCCAATTACCATGTCTGAGCCTGCTTTGACCGTGACCTTCACCCAAATCATTTCACATTTTGGATCTCCGTCAATTTCCTTTGATACTAATGCACTTCTTATCGCTATAAACACGCCTTCCCCTTCACTGTCCATCCTGTCTCTGCGGTATACATTCCAATCTGAGTTTAGGATTTCATTACTGTTTATGTCTGGTTTCAGCCAACTTTCTGTCCCTAGTATTATATGTGCGTTGTGACCGTTTATTAATGAGAGCAGTTCTGGGACCTTTCTATAGACGCTCCTGCAGTTTACTATTAGCACATTAATATTGTTATTCCCTGTTGCATTTTGCCTACTCCTACCTTGCCGTGTCTCAGGAGGCGTCTTGTCGTGCCTAGGGAGGGAATTCTCTAACCTAAAAAACCCCCATGTGCACTCCACACGTACTCTGCTACCCTTGTAGCCACTTCTGGCATGTAGTGCATGCCTGACCTATTCAGGGGGACCCTACATTTCTCCACCCGATAGTGGAGATCGAGAAATTTGCACCCCAGATCTCCGCAGAATCATGTGAGCCTCTGGTTTAAGCCTTCCACTCGGCTCCAAACCAGAGGACTGCGATCGGTTCTGGGAACGATACTACAAATAGTTAGCTCTGATTCCACCCCACGTGCGAGGCTTTCCACCTTCACAAATTCCGCCAACTGCCTGTACGAACTGAGGATGACCTTTGAACCCAGACGGCAGGAGTCATTAGTGCCGACATGAGCAACAATTTGCAGTCGGGTGCACCCAGTGCTCTCTATTGCCGCCGGTAGGGCCTCCTCCACATCTCGGATGAGACCCCCCGGCAAGCAGATAGAGTGAAGACTGGCCTTCTTCCCCGACCTTTCCGCTGTTTCGCTAAGGGGCTCCATCACCCGCCTAACATTGGAGCTCCCAATAACTGATAAAACCCTCCCCCCGTGTGCCTGCTCGGACCTTGCTGAAGGAGCAGGCACATGTCCACTCACAGGCATAGAGGGCGATGCCACACGGACAGCCTCCACATTTACCCTCTGCCTTGTGCGCCACGAACACTGCAGAACCCCTCACTCCTCTGGGAGAGAGGGTGGCCCAATCGCGCCCGGTACCCACGAAGATGTCTCGACAGCAGGGACAGTGGGTGAAGCATGTAACACCTGAGGTGTACCTTGCGACTCCCCACTGCCGCTACACTCTGAGGCAGCAGCCTGAAGACAGCTGACCGCGGCCATCAACACACTCAGTTGTTCGCGAAGAGTGGCCAGCTCCTCCTGCGTACGTACACAGCAGTCACACATCCTATCCATCCTAAGGAATCAATTTACTGAAGAGACTTAATCAACTTTTAACTAGACTGCTAATTCACTAAAGGCGGGTGATTATTGACTGAACTGTGATTGCTAGCCACTTCTTGTAGAAAACAATGAAAATAGCACTACCTGTCTCTGGACTGTATTGGAAACAGACACTAGCACTACTGGCACTATGGTTGACTAAAGGGACTCTCTCTGACTGTGTTCAAAACAAACACGAAACCTATGGAACACTATTAATAGCACTCGATAATTAAAGCTTCCTAAAAGCAAAAACACACGGAAGAAGAAGTGACAAGTAAGAAAAATACAGTTAATACTTAAATTAAGGTAGCTCGCTGCAAATCAGACGTGAAGCAGACGATGGTTTGACATCTGACACTGACACATCTGACATTAACACATTCTCTTACTTACCTTCACTTCTCAGCGTCCCTCACAGGTTAAGATTTGTTTCCTTACCACTTTTGCTATATAGTAACTGCATGCACTTTCCTTTAATTTGTTTAAACATTTCTGAGCACCAACGTTTCCGTAACTTTCATGAGTATACATAATAAACAAGCTCCTTCCAAGGCTGCAAAGGCCCAAAGGCTGCCTTCCAGACACCGTATTATACTCTACCTTGTGGCATCATGTGAATGCAGTATGGAGGAGCATGTGGTCATCACACCACTCTCGTGGCCATTTTGCAGATTTTCAAGATAGTGGAGCCTCTACTACTTGGTCAAGTAGCTCCTCAATTGGCATCACAAGGCTAAATGCAGCCTGTATCGGTCCACCCAACAAGGATAAATCCTTGGCAGTACTGGGAATCAAACGCAGGTCCTCCACATGGCAGCCGTCTGTCATGACTGCTCAGCAGTAAACATAGTAAGTTCGTCAGTATACTGTCCAGGCCAACACAATCTCCAGTGGCCTATGTCTAAATTCATTCTTCTATATAATACACCTTTCTGTACTTTGTAATGTCAGCTTTCTCACAGTCCTTTTTACCAAAGACACTTTTCTCTAGTTTTCAATTATAACAATGATTCTGTTTTCTACAAATGTCATTGAGGAAGGTATTTTGTAACCCTTTTCAGACACATAATCCTGAACTCCTTGTCTTCCTCCCCCTCCTTGATATTATTTTTAGCCCTCTAGATGGTAATCAAGACAGTGTATCTGCAACTAGATTCTCAGCTCCCTTAATATACTTAATTTCATAGTCGAACTGTTCTAAAAATGAAGCCCTCCTTGTCAACTTTCTGTGATAAATCTTGCTTTCTTTTAAATATTTTAAGGCCTTGTATTCTGAGAGCACAATAGTAGTCCTGAGAAGTAGTTTCTTAATTTGGTAAAAACTGAATGTGCAGGTAGCAATTCCTTCTCAGCTGCAGTGTGAATTTTTCCTCATTTTCGGAGTATCCCACTCTTGAAACCAATTGTTTCATGTGTATCTTCTCATTAACAGTCTTTATTTGTAACAAATGTGCACCACGTCCATAATTACTAGCATTGATGATATATAAAATGGTAGGGGTAAATCTGGTCTACACAGCAAGTTACAGTTACTCAAAGCTCTTTTTACAGCATCAAAACCTTCCTTGAATACCTTGTCCCAAATCCAAACAGAATTCTTTTTCAATCAATTACACAAATGTAGTGCATTCATATTTTGTTTGCTAAGGCACATCTTAAAATATCCACAAGTTCCAAAGAAGGATTTCAGTTGTTTCTCATTTTTGGGTATTGAAAACTCAGCAAGGCTCTAATTTTGTCAGTAATGCAGTCTCCAAAGATTTTCAGTTTATTAAGCACAAATTTACATTTTTCTGATTTTAACGTCATCCCTCCTGATCTCAGTTTGTACAACACTTCTTTTAGTAATGATTAAAGTTCATCCAAACTCTAACTGCAAAGCAAAATGTCATTCACATCTTTAAATGCCATGCAGACACAATGCAACACCCATGGTAATGCTTCCATCCAGCTATTTGACTGTCACGTGAATGCCATCTTGGGAAGAGAATAATTTCAGCATTCTACTCGGCCGTTACTTTGTAGCTGGTATGCCATTGTCTGATTTGGTGGGCTACAGCACAGGTGCAGAGTGTGTCAAAGAGGGTACACTCAAATTGTTGTCACTGCTCAGTACTGATTGGACAAGCAATAGATTCTAGTGTGATATCCCAAAGGAAGACATGCTTAGTGAATGACTATATATATCTAAAGCCCTCTGATCCTATGAGGGGACCAACAAGGTCCAAGTGCATGTGGTGTACAGTACATAAAAGTGACCAATTGACAGTTGTGCATGGTGTCCAACCTTGCTGGGATGACATAGCACACAAGTCTGCACCCAGGCACAACAGTCCCATTCAACATTTGTCCATATGAACCATTTGATTACAAGGTGCACTGTGAATTGGAAACCTGGTTGGGCCAGGTTATGAATTTGATCAAAGATCGAGCAGTATAGGGACTTTGGAATGAGGGGTCTCACTCTGTTTTTGTGATATCATACAGTGAAGGAACATTGATGTCCAGTATCACTTACTGCTCAATGCATAGGTTTGAAGCTTCTTGATTAAGTCTGTGATTGATGGATCGAGTTCTTGCTCAGATGCAGGGCAGGGGAGGGGGGGGGGGGGGCATAATCCAAGTTCAGTGAGGTGGTGTTAATGCATAAGAGGTACTTAGTAATGATATTATCAGTACCATGCAAGTGTCTAATGTTGGTTATAAGATTAAATCAATATGGGAGAAGTGTCAGGAGTTGATGTCCATTGATGGTTGATGCATCACGTTTGCCAATGGCTTGTGGTCTGTGTATATCACCACCTGTCTGCCTTCAGTGTCATCCCTAACATATCACACTGCTTCAGACATGGTGAAAAGTTCTTGGTTGAACATGAACCAGTTTGACTGTGAAGCTGTAAGTTTTTTCAAGGAAAAGTGTAGAGGTTGTGTGTCACCATTTACTACTTGTTGAAGGACTGCACTTTGCAAAATGCCTTCTCTGTTATTTGTATCTGTGATGGCCAAGTTTCTCTCTAAAACCAGCTGTTTTAATGTAACCATGGTGATCGGACTAATGTTTATGCTGCGCAGCTTAGAGTGAGCATCTTACTCCCCAGGAACATTCATCTGAACACCTGAAACTAAAAATGGGTCCGAATGCCTACCAGTTCCACACATCACACTAAGTTAGTTCTAACAGCAATGAAAATTATTCAAAAGGAGACTCTGACTTCATAGAACTGAAAGGTTTATTGTCTCTAGTAGAAGGCCTGGTATACATTCCTAATGTTTCTATACACATGTACAGACATTCACTCTTATTTCAGCTTGTAATTACTTTTCAGAGGTAACCATTGCTTCTTGCTGAACTTTTCTAATGACTCGCTTCTATTATTGATGAGTTCTCACTCCCATCCACAAATACTGCTCCATTTAATAGATTTGTCGAATTCCTCACAGCATGTGGGCATGTATGGTCCAACCTTGTCTGACATCCAGCCATGACTCTCCACTGCTACTTGTCTCCCATGCCATGCACAACAGCTGGCACCAAATCAAGCTTCTCGGTAGCTGGGGGTTACCCTGGCTGCTGTGCTACTCTGCTACATGTCAGTTACAGATATCTGTACTCATGGAGTGGCTATTACTATAACTTTACATCCCCCCAACTTACGCGTTTTCAAAATCTAGTTTGGAAAAAAGAAAAACAATCTCCCCAGGGTGGATTGAAAGGAAGAAAACAACCCATCCCCAAAATTTGGAGTACTTACTTCTATAGTTTCCTCAGGATGAATAGCCATGAAAACATTAACAATAAAATACCATCACTCACACTTTCTAATTTTTTAAGAACATGTTACAATTATACATGAAATGTATCAGAAGAAAAACGCAACAATATTTAGTTGTCAGTTTCAAGAAATTTGAAAATATAATCCATTTCACATAAATCAAAACCTGAAAAAAGACATCACAGTAGTCAAAAAAATACACAGTAAAATACATTCACAAATATAAACAATTTCCAATGCACAGGATGGGGCAAATGAAAGTGGCCAGAGAACAGAGTTCCAGGGTACAACGAAACACAGCAGAGGAAAGGAAATACAGTACTGATGTGACAATAGCAGATGTTGAAGGTGACCACCGTCCATCTCTTGGCACTTTTGGCCATGATCGCTCATGGAGGTGGATTGAAGAGAAAGTAATTACATTCTGACAGTTCAGGTGACCCAGGTGGCCAGCTAGGGTCGTGATCAGACTGATCTCTATTAACAACTCTGTTGGGCATAAGGATTGTGTAAATGTGCTCTGAGGTTCAACTGGCTCTAAGGGCAGTTGCTCCGCCCTGTTGCAAGTAAGTTAGTTGGTTATATGCATACATTTATGTCCAATCATATCCACTTGCTTATGCTACTTTTATTTGCCTCACCCTGTCTGTGGTAATTCAAATAATTGTTTTTCCAACCTGTAAAATAGTTGCCTTGCTTTAATAGTCATTGCTGCCAATTATTTGAAAGTTAGATAGACAAACAAACTGCACATTAATGAAAAACAGAAACGGATTATTCATAGAAATCAAAAATAGTTAATGCCTCAAAAATTTAAATCTGTCAAAAATTGATATAACTTGATATGACAGTTTTTCTTTTATTTTTTTTTTTTCAACAAAATGAAGATTATTATTTTTTGTTGTAGATAATTGCATTAAACAGCTTAACTAATAAATGTTTGCATACAGCGTGACAATTATTGAACTCTATGAAAAAAAAACATAAATTAGTTACAAATCACAGTGAGCACACACTTTATTCAACATGTAAACATTGCTACTGATATTCAGATTTAGGTTACGACGTGTTCGATATCATGCCATCATTGGCGGTGAAGTGATGGAGATGAATAGCAAAATTCTGCATGACCAACTGAAGTGTTGGAACATCGATGTTGTAGATAACCTCCTGAATGGCTGTTTCCTGCTCAGCAGTGGTTTTGGGTTATTGCTGTACACTTTGTTTTTAATATAGCCCCATAAAAAGAGTCGCCTGTGTTCAGATCCGGAGAATGTTGTGGCCAACTGAGACCCCTGACAGTAGCCTCTGAGTATCCCAGAGCCAGAATGCAGACCCCAAGTGTTCCTCCAGTACATCAAACACTCTCCTGCTTCAATGGAGCCAAGGTCCATCTTGGATGAACCACATCTTGTTAAAATTAGGGTCACCTTGGATAATGGGGATGAAATCATCTTCCTAAACATTCATGTATCGTTGGGTAGTCATTGTGCCATAATGAAATACCACACCAATTATTCTGTGATTTGTGACTGGACACTGCATGCCACATAGTCACCCAGAGTGTGGCTGAAGAGATCATGAAATGCAGATCTTCAGTCTGCTAAATGTGCCAATGTTGCTTATTGATGAACCCATCCAAATGAAAGGGGGCTACATCGCTAAACCAAACCATATTCATATTAAAGTCCAGCTCATCAAATCTGTGGACAATAGTGTTGGTGAAACACAACTGCTGTTCCATGGCCCTGGGGCTTAGTGACTGATTGATTTGAATTTTGTAGGGGAAGAGATATGGTCCTCCAACAAACAGTGTCTCCAGGTTGATTCCCACCTGTTGTGCAGCTCGTCTGATTGATTTCCTGCACTGGGTTGAAACACAGCACATGTCGTCTTGATCTTTTCAGGCATTTTCACCCTTTTTGGATGACCGACATTGCCAACACTGTCATCACAAATACTACCTATTATATTAAACCTGGGAATCAAATTCTTGATTGTTAGCACACTTTGACCAGTTGTTTTCAGCTTGAACTCAGTCGCAGACATCCTTTGAGCAGCAGGTGGGCTGTAATTGTTCACGTAGTAGGCCTTCATAAGCACTATATGCTCAGGCACGCTGTACCATGATGTTTTCATGTGCAAATTGCCAACAATAACAAGACGTGTTCTCATGCACATACCAATTCCCATCATGCCCTGCAGCCATCTGTGCATTTTGAACATCCTTATACAAACCATTCAGAATTTATGATGGTTTTATTTCATATGGTTCAATAATTGTCACGCTGTGTATTCGTTTTCCAAATCACCATATATTTTTTTTCACCTATCACCACACAGTGTCATTTCATTGACTCCTAGGGTCCCCCACATGCTTCACAACATGGTACCATGTGTGCCAACATCGTGCTTATGCATGCATCTAATGGTAGTGGCTAGGCAGTTAGCAGCTGCACACGGCTCAGCTGTTTGCAGTGTTGGCTGCAGACTCCCTTCCAGTCTCCGCTGAACACCAACCCCAAACTCCACCAAACCTCACCAAACAATGTCCACTGGGTAGCCGGGAGTCAGCTGTTCTACTGCTTTTAAGGTTATCATGCTGCTGCTGCACTCTGGCCATGACTCCGTAACTAGCTGCATTCATGGCCTTCTGAGCACTGCTGAAAACCTCCAAACTTGCTGCTGCTGTGCTGACACCATCTTACTCTCTGTGACTACGGGTATTCCAAGTGGTGATTCATGGTACTATGGTCTCAAATCTTTCCAAGCACCTAAGAATGATGCCAAATCATCTACTTGACTGCCTCCATAGTTGGCTCTATTATATCACTGCCATTATAGTATGTGTGAAACTGCTGCTTTCTGTAGCGACTTGCTGATGGCAAGAAGTGTTTAGTAAGAAATGAGCAAGTGCCATGTGCTGCCTCAAGATTCACTTGTTTACTAGCCATTACAAGCTAAACAATGCATCATGCTGTCATACACGTCCACAAATCACTAGGCCACAATTTTAACTAATCTGTCACAGTGCTATTAGACACATTAATTTGTCTTAATTGCATTGGCTATGGGTGTCCAATGTAAACTATTTAAATTTTACATGGTTAATATTACTTCACTGAGTATAATAAGAATTTCAAAGTTTCATAGTTATAACATCATTCAACATTCACAAAGTCTGTAGAAACTATGGAACTGTTTTCTATTCCTCGACAACTGAAATTCTTTAATTGCTTTTATTTTGTCTGGAATAGGCTTTATCCCATTAGGTTCAATCAAGTCTTAAAAATTGTACTTGTTGTCTTGTGAATTCTGGTTTCTGAAAGTTTAATAGAGCTCATGCTGATGCACACCTTTCAAATATTTCCCTTAATGTTTTTAAATGTTCCTTCCAGTCTTAGCTGGTTATTAGCAAATCCTCACCATAAGATGTTACTTTCTTCAATAATTCTTCACCCAATACCTTGTCTGATGTCTGTATAAACACCAAAATACATATATTCAACCCAACAAGTAACACTCAGTACTGGTAACAATGTCTTTTGTATAAAAATGCTGTGAATGGCCCTGACTGAAGATGCAGCAACACATGTTGATACCCCAACGTCAAAACTACACTCATAAAAATTCTTCTCCCTTTAAATCTTTAAAGCATCTTTTCTATATTTACAAGTCAGTCTCTTTCATGTTGAAATACATTTTTCACTTGTCTGATATCTAAAACCAAGTGAACCTTGCTGTTCTTTTTAATGACCACCATCAAAGAGCTCTTAAATTCACTCCTGTCTCATTTGATTATTCCAGATGATAGCATCCTTTGGAGCTCCTTTCCACGGCTTTCTTCCTTGCTGGAGGTATTTTATATGGAGGCACAAAATATGGTTTGTGCAGTTTTATTTTGATCTGATAAGGAGGTCCTTTTATGATTCCTGGTTTTTGTTTGCATCTTTATGTTTTCCAGTCAACTTGAACAATTCTTCTGCTTCTCTGGGTACCAACATCACAATATCATTAATTTTTTAACACACTTCATCTGGATTAAGTTCGTGTTGTTCTTCTGAGTCCTCTAACTCTTTAGATTTTTTGACCTCATAAGCCTGTGACACATTGTGTTCACATCCTACAATTTCAACTACTTGGTAGATACATGAAAATATTTGATCAACTGCCATCCTTTTTGTAAACTGAATTTTCTTGATTCTGTCATCTCCTTTCCTTCCTATCTCATTCCTCCTGTAATGTATTTCTACTCCTTGCTCAGCAAGCCAGTTAAATCCCTCTTGTAACCCAGGTACCACCATGGCATTCACTTGGTATATTTCTCCATCTGCTTTAACTTTGAACATGGACTGACAGCTAATTGGTTTTCCAGCTTCATCCACAGGTCCTTTAATTTTAAAACCTGTCACAAGCAAACTTGGTATTTCTGCATTATCTTCTAGCAACACATTGTAAATGTTGCTGACAACTGTGCACAGCCATTCCCATAGTGAATCAGCATTCTCATCTGCCTTCCATAGATTTCTGTTTTTATAATCACTACCCCATTACTGCCTTATCATCACCAATTATCTCTTCTATCAAATCTTCTTTGTTATCTCTTAATTGGTCTTTTGTTGTTATGAAAATTTTGTGTCTCATTCACACTGTAATGTTGCAGCCCCACTTCTTCTGTTTGAGGTCAGGCTACACCTGAAACTACAGCCTGTTTTCTGTCTGATTACCTGCAAAAGTTTCTACTCTGCTCACTCTCTCTCTCCAAGTACTGCATTCATTGCCATGTGCATTATGCTCATCTTCCTCCCATCTGCCATATCTCTGCTCCCCACAGCCTCTGTATCAGTAACCACCTGGTCCTCTGCCATGTGGCATCCAAACTTCATTTCTTCATTCCATTTTGTGCCATCCTTTTGGCTGTCAACTGGTGTTGAAATTTTCTCTAAAAGCTCTCCCTTTTTCTTCTCTCTCCTGTTGAGATAATATCATTCTTGCTTGATCAACATCAACGGACTCAGTGATGGTTCCCACTAAGTGGTTGTATGTATTTCTTGATAATATCTGCACCACCCTCCTTACAGCTGCTCTTTTGTTGTACAGAACACTTAATTATTGGTTCCTTTCAAGTTCTAAAACTTTGGCATATGTTCCATCCAATTTCCTTTTATATGGGCAGTTGCAAAAAGGTATTAGTATATGATCCTGTTTACTTTGCAACCAGTACTTATCTAGAAACAATTTCTCAAATTCTTGGAATGACATTCATACCCTACACCTCAATTATAGGCTTTGTGTTCCACCTCTTATTCACCACGTATGCAATTTTCATTTTATCATTCCAACTTGCAGGCAACAGGCCACAAAAATTTGTTCCACCTCTTATTCACCACGTATGCAATTTTCATTTTATCATTCCAACTTGCAGGTAACAGGCCACAAAAATTTGTAATGAAGGGTATGGGGTGTAGTTTTCCCCTTGGATGAAATTTTCTGAATTCACTCAACTGTTAATGAACTCAACTTGTGGGCCATTTTTATTAATTGTAGTTATTTGTCCAGTGAAAGTCCCCAATTCCTGCTTCAGTTTACTTTTCACTACCAGATCAATGTGCTGCTCGACAGTTTGTTGTGCCCCTGGCACAGTGTGGTTTACTGTTTCTATATTTTTCTCAACTTTGTGAACCCTTTTGGCTGTCTTTTCTTGACATTGTGTGGTATCATATGTGAGAACTGAAACAAGTACCACACTACCCTCTAATATGGTTTGCTTTTTGTGAATTTCATCAATTTTGACCTTTTATAAATTTTTTTGCAACATTAATTCTTATTCACTATCAACAGGTCCTCTTTCACATTCTCAATTTGTCCATTTATGTTTTTCCATTTTATTACTGAATTGTTAATTGTTTGTTCATGCATTTCCAATTTCCCCTCTAGTTTTTTTTTTTTTTTTTTTTTTTTTTTTTTTTTTTTTTTTTTTTTTTTCCCGCCACCAGTGACTGGAGTTTTGTGAACTTTTCCTCCATGGAATCCATAATTTGTTTGCTAAAAATTTCCTGGTCTATTCTTCTTATTGGAAATGCCATGTGGTTAAGGCCTCCCCTTGGGTAGATGGTTCACTTGGTGTAAGTCTTTCGAGTTGACGCCACTTCGGCAACTTGCGTGTCGATGGGGATGAAATGATGATGATAAGGACAACACAACACTCAGTTCCTGAGTGGAGTAAATCTCAGACCCAGCCGGGAATCGAACCCAGGCTGTTAGGTACGACATTCCGCTACCAGGGGCAGACATTCTTCTTATTGGTGTCCCATTACTGTATTATAACCTTTTCCCTCTTTAACTACCAATTCCTTCTCTACAATGTTTTTTGTGAATGATGTACCCTGACTTTTTGCACTTTTTATCTGCCATGCTCCCATGTTTCCCATGCTGCCCATTTCTGCTCTTGTTTCCTTTCATTATTTTCATAGAATTTCTTGATGGACTTTCCACTATTCGCATGGATGTATTATCCTCCTGAATTTGGTCTTCAGTTAATGATTGATTTAAAACACTTCCCCCTTCATAAAATCCACTCTCCTCATCTACTTTTTCCTTTTTAGCTTTATCTATGGGAGACAGTTCCACTTCAGCCAATATACATTTCAAAAATGTTAAACAACAAAAGAGACATTTTCTAATTATACTGAAAATACTTTGTTCATCACACACACTTTTACTCACTTGCTTTCCTACTTCACCCCTATTGCCAAGCACATTACGCTGTGGTTAGTTCCTTTCCTAACTTTTTTTAAAAACTGTTGGTGATCTAGGCATTTGTGACACTTACCTTTTACTCTGTGGCCACCAGCTGCTGCTTACTGTGGCTGCTCTTGTTCCCACAGTCGGCTGCACATGGCACCATGGCATCTGCTTGCTGTATTCAAGTTGTTCAGTGTGTCTTCCATCATTCACTTCATTTTTACTGTTTGCACTTGCAGTTCATATCTGTTCTTTCCTCTGAAGATCAGTATGCATTCGAAAAGCCCTTTCACACATTGCCAAAGTGTAAAATGCTTACTCTGTTGTTTGTACCTGTCACAGCCAAGTTTCTCTATAAAACCAGCTGTGTAGATGTAAAAAAGGTGATTAGACTAATGTTTATGCTGCACTACTTAGAGTGCGCATCTTACTCTCAAGGAACGTGCACCTGAAGACTAAATATGGTACTGTGTGCCTACCAGCCACATGCCCTATCAAAATCACCACACTTGCCATTAAAATCTTCTTCTTCTTCTTGCATTATGGCATCTGTAGGATCATGGGTAGCCCCTTCGTGGACTGCATTTTCCTCTTTTTCTCCCAGAGCCTCTTCATTCTTTCTCTTCTTCTCTCCCGGTCTTCTTCCAAGATCTTCAGTGTCCTTTTCTCTTGTCGGCTCCACCGATAACACACTAATTTTTTCCTGTATTCTTCTCTGTTATTGATCTCCAACATATTGGTTGGTGCATATTTGTTCCTACAATTTTCCTTTCCTTCATCCTTGATCCCTAATTCCAACCAGTCCTTCTAAAGTTCAACAACCCACTTAGTTCCTGTCTTTCCCCTTGTCCATCCTGCTGTTTACAACACTCTCTTCATCATTCTGCCCATGCTCATCTAATTACATGTCCAGCAAACCTTGCCCTTTGGAGTCTGAATTCCCCGGATATTGTTCTCATGTTCCAGTACAGTTCTTCCCTAGGTCTTCTCATCCATCTCTCTCCACCTCTTTTGGGATCTAGTATTTTCCTCAGTATTTTTCTTTCCTCTTTCTCTAGTTGTTGTGTCCCATTTCTTCCTAGTGCCATTATCTCAGCAGCATGTAATACTGCATCCCTCACTGTTGCCTTGCAGGGGCTTATCTTTGCCTCTGTGGATTTATTCTTTTTATTGTATATCTCTCTTGTCATACAGAAGGCTGATCCCATCTTCTTTATCCTCTCTGTTATTGCCTCCTTGCTCCTGTACCTTCCTGTTATAAATTCTCCCAGGTATTTAAATTTGTCCACCATTTGCACAGTGCCTTTTGGTGTTTCAAGTCTGCAGTGGTATTTAATGTCTTTGTCTGGTCATAGGCGATCCTCAGTCCCATTTTTCTGGCTACCTTACTTAAGTTGTCAAGTTGTGTCTTTGTGTCTTCTTCCATCTCACTTACTATTGCTATGTCGTCTGCAAAGGCTAGGCTGTCCCATTCAGCCCTGTTGTCGTTTTTGTCCTCCACATGGGTCTTTCGTATTCCTATGTCCTCGTTTATTGCTCTCCACTGCCTGATCACTTTGTCCTGTGCATATTGGACAACAATGGTGACAATCCATCTCCCTGTTGAATATCAGTCTTGATGTCAAATTCTTCTGGCAGTGCTCCTCTGAATCTCACCCTTGCTTTTGTGTCTGTCAGAATTTCTTTTATGAGTCCTTGTGTAGTTCCCTGTAGTCCTCTGTTCTTCAGGATCCTAACAAGAATCTGTCTGTCAATGGAGTCATATGCCTTCATGAAGCCCGCAGAGGTTATTACTATCTCTTTGTTTTTTAAGGCCCTATGTTCTATCACTTGCATCAGGGTAAATATCTGTTCTGTACCTCCTCTTCTCTTCCTGAATCCTGCTTGGCAGCGCCAACTGTGCTTCTACCTGTTCTTCTATTCTCTTGAGTAAGAGTTTTGACAGCACTTTGTATCCAATCTCTAGTAGCAATATACCTCTGTAGTTGTTTGCATCTCTCTTGTCCCCCTTCTTATGTATTGGTACTACAATCGCATTCTTTCATCCTTCTGGCAACTTCTTTGTTCTCCAAATCTGGTGGATTATGTTGGTCATGTTGCCTATTGCTTTGTTGCCTTCCCACTTTATCATCTCGGCTGCTATACCATCTGCTCCAGTTGCTTATTATTCTTTAGATTCCTTATGGCATGTGCGACTTCATCGCTGGTTGGAGGGCGTGGCTTTCTCTCTTCTGTGTCAGTTCCCAATACCATCTCGTCTTCAGGTGGTTCACAGTTCAGCAGGTCATAAAAGTACTCTGCAAAAATCCTACAGTTTTCCTTCGCACTAACATCCAGTTCCCCTTTCTTATCTTTTATAAACAGTTACAGTTATCTACCGTTGTATCCAATCAGACTCTTTTTCTATTTCCTGAAAAAGTATTTGCTAGTGTTTTTCCTGAAGTTGGTCTCAATCTAGTCCAGTTCCTGCTTCATCTTCTGTCTTCTGGTCCATCTTATTGTTTGGGCCACTTCCTTTCTTGCTGCTAAGAAAACTTTCCCTTTTTCCAGGTCCTTCTTGCTGCCCCAGTCTCTCCAGGCTTTTCTGCGAGTCATTACCACTTCCTCACATTCCTTGTTCCACCACCAGTGCTTCCATTTCCTTTCTTCCTTTCCCCATAGTTCAGTCTGTTTCGCCACATTTCACTTCATGTCATCCCATTCATTGAATGATTCAATACCTTCCTCATATCTGGATCAATTATGTCTTAATTTGTCTCTGTCTATCTTCAGGTTTCCGTTTCTTCTATTCATTTGTGGCAGTCTGTCCCTGTTTGTAATCCAAAGGCACTTAACTTCTGTAAGATAATGATCTGATTCTATACTTGTGTTCTTCCTGACCTTTGTGTTCATGATCTCTTTTGTTATTGTCCAGCTTATTGTTATGTGGTCAATGTCTTGTGTTCTTCCTGACCTTTGTGTTCATGATCTCTTTTGTTACTGTCCAGCTTATTGTTATGTGGTCAAAGTGTAATTCCACAAGGTGGGTGCATGGGTTTGTCCCTGTCTTTGTCTTACTCAGTTTGGCCCTGAAGTGAGTTGTCATCAATCTCATTTTGTGTTCTCAACACAGTTCAATTAGTGTTTTTCCTTTTTTGTTTCTCCACTGGTGTGCAGAGTACTCTCCCACTACTCTTGTATGTTGCTTCTCTCTTCCAGTCTGTGCATTATAATCTACGAGTATCTTTACAAGTCTGTATGGTATGTTCTCCATGTATCATCTAGCTCCTCCCAGAAACTGTCTGCAACTTTCTTGTCTTTCCTGTTCTTGTCATTTGTAGGTGCATGTCCATTTACTATTGTATACTGATACACAGAACAGTCTAAGATGTGGTGGAGAAGTAGGTGTCTGTATGTCACCCGTGTTTACATTTAGTGATTTTGCTGCTTCCTCTGCATTTATTGCTCTTACGTCAAATGAAAACAAAAGAGATTTCTGTGGTGGGGAACTATCAAGTCAATTTGGCTCTTATTAATCTTTTCCCCTGACGCAGTCAATTTAATTGAAACGAAGTGTTTAATTCCACACTATTGGCTAGTTTCATCTGTTTGCTGCATTTCAAGCCCACCTTTTCATCCTGTAACACATATGGCATTATGCCATAATAAAGAACCAAACATGTTTTGTATTATCACGAAATATGGGAGAGAGTGTCACAGAAATGATACAGGATTTGGGCTGGACATCATTCAAAGAAAGGCATTTTTTGTTGTGGCCTAATCTTCTCATGAAATTCCAATCAACAACTGTCTCCTCCGAAAATATTTTGTTGACACTGACCTACATAGGGAGCAATGATCACCATGATAAAATAATGGAAATCGGAGGTTGTACGGAAAGATATAGGTGTTCATTCTTTCTGCGTGCTATACGAGATTGGAATAATAGAGAATTGTGAAGGTGGTTCGATGAACCCTCTGACAGGCACTTGAATGTGATTTGCAGAGTATCCATGCAGATGTAGATGTAGATGAGAAAACACAGTACTGGCACTCCAAGAAAATTTACATCTAAATCTGGACAGACAAATGTGCACTTTAAGCCAAATTATGCATTTTAGTATGGTTCACATAATTTTGATGCTCCTGGTGTATCCGCTGGTGTCTTTTATTCTTTTATGACATAACATAAGATATTTTAATGGTTTACATGTATGAACATGTGGGCTTCCTGCGTCACCGTAGCTGTGCAAGCATGGTGATGCCTGTACCTGGTGCTCTCTGGCAACTGCAGAAACAAACCTATTTCTAACAGGTCGCAGGAAAATGTTGCGAATGGTGATTTGAAAAGCGTTACTTTCAAAATAAATTTCCTTTTACGCAAGATGAATTATGTACGAGAATGTATGATGAATTTCTTAAATCACTGAGGGTTTGATTCTCGTTTATAAATCAACTCTTTGAGAATGACCAGTAGAAGAATTTTGAACCCAGATGATCAGGCATTTATGTCGTTATTAAAAAATTTTACTGTCGCAGTTACGTGATGTATCTTAAAGGGAAAAAGCACAAAAAAGATCAACACTATATGTGAAAGCTTAGATTCTCTTACAGCTTATTAATCTTCAAGACCAATATTATATGTGAAAACTGTTTTTCGTGTAGCAACACTACATATATTAATTCAAACCATTAACTTTTCCTATTTGTGCCGTCATGCTACGGAACAGTGATCTTGCTACTGGCTGACTACATCACATGTCCTGTGCTCTGAATATTCGCCATCATCGCCTGGCGAGATCGCGACGTGAGCTATGACCGCCTTAAAAAAGCACATCACATTCTCGATTTCAGTGCTTTGGAAAGTAACATGCAGTGTTTTGTGGAATTCGAATTTATACTTTTGTAATACAAAAATATGGAGCGTACATGTTGCTGCATATCACAGATCTTTCCAAAACGTGTTTTTCCCCCTAAGTTTTGTTCTGTGAAGTGCAGGGAAATTCTACACCTGTGTATAAAACCATAACGATTCAACTGATTGATTAGTTTTACAGTTCCAAGAGAAGGTATAATGTCACTTAACATGCACTTAACACAGAAAAAGTGTAGTTGCACCCAGGATAAAGTGTATTTTTAACCAGGAGAAATTGTATTTTTTATCAGGAAATTCAGGAAAAATCCAGGAATTTTTTCCTTGTCCACATATACACCCTATGGGTAGTAGGGTACAGCTGTCATGTATATGCATGACTGCAAGCTTCTTGTACTGCTCAAGCATGGGCACAAGATCTCTCTAAGTGTTGTGAATATGTATATGCAGGTTTTCATTCTCTTTGCTAAGAATCTCTGATTCCTCATAAGTGCCAAGGTAATGTTGATGTTTCATCATGATCATCTCAGTAATCATCATGCATTCTTGAATTATAGGTGATCATTCATCATAGATGTTGTTAGCTGTTCCAGCAGAACCTGATGGGGTGTGTGCTAGGGGAGGTGTTACTGGGCCAAAAAGTCCTGTCCTGTTAGGTAGCATAGTGTATGAAAGCCAGTTCTGCTGATGAGAGAGAAAAACGCCAGAGGAAGTTGACCCAACACCAGTTCACCTACACTGGTAGTGAGGAATGTCCATGAGGGAAGTGAACATTTTAGTTGAGATGTAACATATAATCAACCTTTCAATGTACTAAGATCAGGAAGTGATTGGCAACTTGGAGTTGTTTCAGTGGTTTGTCCTTAAAATTTGTTAACATGTGATTGGGCACTGTGCTAACTTCGGAACCAGTGTCCATGAGCAAGAAAATATGTACAAGAGTTGTTATCAAGGATAAAATGTCTACTGTGACAGCTCGTCCATTGCTGAAAATGCACATCTGGCATATGTGCAAAGACGAATTATTGTCTGCGTGCAAGCCAATGTGCCCACAGTGGTCCGCTGTTGGTGTTTGGGAGCCTGCAGGGAAGCCAGCAGTAATATGCAGTGTTGCCAGCATGACTGTTGGTTGGTTGATTCGGGGAGGGGACTAATCTGTGAGGTCATCAGTCCCATCATATTATGGAATGATGGGGAAAGAAGTCAGCTGTGTGCTTTAAAGGAACCATTCTGGTATTTGCCTAAAGTGATTTAGGAAAATCATGGAAAACCTAAATCAGGATGGCTGCACTCAGGTTTGAATCGTTGTCCTCCCAAATGCCTGTCCAGTGCGCTAACCACTGCACCACCTTGCTCGGTAGCAAGACTGTGTTGTAGTGACAGTGGGGTTGGGCATCATAATATTGTGTGCTTCAAAAGTGGTGCCACGTGCAGTCTGCCAGGCTGCGTCCTAAATCACAGCACTTATGTCACTATTGAGTCTTTCAGGCTCCATTCGGAGCAACATGGTGTGTGCTGTGGCTTGATGCACCCTAACATGCTGTGATGGTACAGTGTTGTTGAAGTTCATATAGTGTCGATGTTGTAGTATAGTGAAGAATCTACCTGCTAGGCTGAGTTTTCTGTCTAATGGTTCACCTCCTTGCACAATGAAAGTTAGTTTCAGCTGCAGAGGAAGTTTTGCAATCTAGACTCCAGAGAAAATTGTCCAGCATGAGATTTGTATCTAGTAAACTTCATGGCTGGTGCCATATCTGTGCTGGAGTATTGTCATCTAACTGTGTCTGGGTGACTGACTTCATCCTGGTTGTTTGTTTCTACTTTTTAGTCTTTGTGCATAATAAGAAGTTCAAGCTGTAAAAAGAAAGGATTTGTTATTTTCATGATATCCTTAAAAACTTTTTACAACATGAATTTTGCTCATTTCATCTGGTATGCCAGTGGTCTTGTCGTTTCAATATTGGATGTGCTGTCACACTATTTGCCCTATCAATTTAATATGCAACAAAGAGAAATGTAACTTTTGCTCATCAGAGCACAGAATGTAAAACTACGTAATTTATGGTATGCTGCTTATTTGTTTCTACTTTTTACTCATTTTGCTTAATGTCGTTATGATTGTAAGTTATTACAATCAAATGTAATTTTTGTGCAATGTAAGTAAAAAAAAACTGTTTTTTGTGTTTATATGAAACTAAGACACTTCTTTCCTCTGATAGTCAAGTGAATATGAACTATGTACTACTGTGGAGTGGGAGCTGCTACACATTTTGGTTTTGAGTTGTGGTAAAGACATGTAACTTAGTAGGTACTGGACATAAATTTTGAGTAATGCATAACTGTATAACTACAGAGTGTTTAACTCATGAAACTGTAGAGTGTTCTGCATGTTACAATGTGTCATGACATAATACACAATGCTTTGGCATAATGCAACCCTCCAGAGAGCAATGAGTGGTCTTAGCAAACGATTCTTTGACGTTGCAGGATTGTTTAAACCTATATTAAGCTAATGAAGGAAAAAAATTGTATTGTTTAATCTTTGTCTGCACCACTGTCAGTGGCCTCTGGGGTTTTACTTGGTAACCACAGGTGTCTCTGCACACCAGTTCTCCAAAGTCTGTCCTATGTGGTCTATTTACTGTTGGTGTGATTCATCTGTTGTTGAGTCACCGTCACACCATCAACAAATAAAAGAAAACACACAATGTAAGGTGAATCTACAACCATTTATTTCAATTGTAAAACACGTTATGGACCTATCTTTCACCTGCAGCATGCTGTAAGTTCATATCTAACTCTTCGTTGGACATGGCCTGTTGCAGACATTGGCATTTCCAGTCCTGTGACAGATCAGTGTAGAAAATCTGGAGTCATCCAGAATTCCCAAGAATGCATACACACATTCCACTGTTGCAAACCACAAGATCAATTGATCCTGGCAGAATGGGGGCCATTTATGTTGGCTGAAAGTCCATTCATGATGGTCTGGAAAATGCGTAAAACAGTATGATAGCACAAGTGTCCTGCAACACTCATGGTGTGGATGCTGAACATGTATTGGTGTCTGGTAGATGAGAAGGCCGGTGGCTTACATTATCGGGAGTGGCTGGATTTGTGGCAGGAGATCATGGGACAACTGGTGCAGTTGACACGATAGGCCTGGCATTGATTGAAATGTTTGAACATTGAGTAGTGAGTTTCAGGAGCAACATGTGTTGTGCTGGATTTTGTTTAAAGTGGGGATTGTGTTATACAATCTTCTTTTACAGAGGTCTTCATTTCTAGGCTGTTTACTGTAGTGAACTATAAAGACTAAGTAACATCAATAACATTAAAGAAGGATGTTACCACTTGATTCAACATTTGACTGAAATGCTGAACATAGTGCTGCATTTATTTAACAGTGTACATGCCTAGTTAGCTTGTTAGTTACATTCCATTGATCACTCTCACAGTAACCATTATGATGTGGAATGTGTCCAGTGCATAAGAAGTGTGCACATGAATGAAGTTGAAGCTTAAAATTTTTATTACCTAACCCATTCCCTTAAACGGCACAAAATGCATGTATTATACCTGTATATTTATTTATTCCTATTCAAGAATTAATCTATGGTATAGAAGGAGTTGTCAAGGAGATATTTATTTTTAAAACTGTTCCTGCAGTCTGTCAGACATTTTATTTCATCTGGTAATTTATTAGAACGTTTTACAGCAGCATGTTTTACCGCTTTCTGTGACAAAGATATGTTAAGTAGAGGATAGTGTAAGTCTTTCTTTCTTTTGGTATTATAATTGTTGTGACAGTGCCACCACATTTAACAGTGCCACCACGACACTAGGCGCAAACGGCAATAGAGGCACTCCGCAACTCGGCTGAGCAAGGGAGCACCACCTAGCTAAACATCGCCGGCCGCGTGTCACAGCACGGCAGTCGAATACAAGATACTGAGTTGATATCATGTAACCAGATTGTTCCTAAGTGAGAGTGTTTGAATATCCACGCAATATTGGTGATTAAAGGTTATAACACTTTTTGCATCTACGGTCAAAGAACTTCAGGCGTTTCTAGGCAAGATTGCTTATTATCACAAATTCATTCCATCCGCAGTGGCGGTAGCTCATCCTCTGCATCAGCTGTTATGCAAAAACGTCCCTTTCTGTTGGTCCAATGAGTGTGAGCAGGCTTTTGCCTGCCTGAAGGCTCATTTGCAGTCAGCGCCTTGTCTTGCCACATTCCGTCCGGGTCAGCACTTGGTTCCGGCGACTGACACGTCACAGTGTGGCCTAGGGGCTGTTCTCGCCCATCGGTGTGAGGATGGGTCGGAACAACCCATCGCCTATGCTTCCAAGACCCTCAACGATGTGCAACAGCGTTACTCTCAAATTGAAAAGGAGGCACTCGCTATCATTTATGCTCTAAAAAATTCAGCGTTTTTTTTGTATGGTTCTAAGTTTCACCTCATCACCGACCACAAACCATTGGTCTCTCTGTTCAACCCATCGGCGTCGCTTCCAGATAAGGCAGCTCACCGCCTGTAATGTTGGGCCTTATACTTGTCTCGTTTTCACTATGAGATTCACTATCGCCCCACGGCCCAGCACGCCAATGCTGACGCATTGTCGCGATTGTCGATGGGCCCCAACCCGGTTTTCGATCGTGATGAACTACTCAATTTCCACATTGATGAGGGTTTTCCACTTACAGGTTCGCAAGTCATGTCGGCTACTGTGCGGGACCCGGTCCTGCATCAGGTGATAGGTTTTGTTCAATGGGGTTGGCCGGACAGGACCAAGGGCTGGGCATCGGATCCCCTTTGCAACTACCATGCCTTGCACTTTCATCTGTCTGTTCGTGATGGTGTTGTTCTTCTGGCCACGGATGGCGCATCTCCACGGGTCATGGTGCCAGCCTCTCTTCGCAAAGATGTTCTCAAACTGTTGCATGAAGGCCATTGGGGTATTTCTTGGACTAAGTCCCTGGCCTGCAGGCACGTTTATTGGCCCGGTATTCATTCGGACATCGCCCACATGGTTGATGCGTATGGTCAGTGTGCTCAACAACTGGCTGCGCCTCGTACAATGCCCTCTCTGTGGCCTGATCCGGCTCAGCCATGGGAATGGGTGCACGCTGACTTTGCTGGCCCCTTCCTCGGTACTTATTGGCTACTGTTGATTGACGCCTTTTCGAAGTTTCCGTTTGTTGTTCGATGTCCGTCACCCACCACTGCGGCAACGACGCTGGCTTTGTCCAAAATCTTTGCACTAGAAGGTCTTCCATCCATGATCGTCATGGACAATGGCCCTCAGTTCTCTTCGCAGGCCTTCCGTGATTTTTGTACTGGGCAAGGGATTCAACATGTTACAGCACTGCCCTTCCATCCACAATCGAATGGGGAGGTTGAGCACCTTGTCTGCACTTTCAAAAGCCAGATGAAAAAATTCCTTAGTAATTTTTCTACAGATGATGCTCTGCTGCAATTTCTGAGTTCTTATCGCTTCACGCCTCTGGGTGATTGCAACCCTGCTGAACTCTTGCATGGCCGCCAGCCGCGCACTCTACTGCACCTGCTTCACCCTGTCAGGCCTTGTGCTTGTGTCCCCTAGTGCGGGAAAATACTCAGTGGGCGCCGACGTATGGGCACGAGGGTATGGATCTCGCCCTAAATGAATTCCAGCAGTGGTCAAGGCTCTTCGCGGCCGCCGGCTTTGTGAAATACGTACGGACGACAGTACAGTTGTTCGCCATTATGACCAGATGCGCCCACGAGTGGTGGCCATGCCGGTGCCACCTCCCCTTCCTTCGCCTCCACCAGCCCGAGGAGCCAGTCCTGTCATTGCTGCCAATGCAGCCGACGTCGCTACCGCTTCTGAGTACGCTGGAACCGGCCCCAGTCGCGACGCTGCCTTCTCTGGGACCCATTTCGCGGGAGCACATCCCCAGGTCCATGACACCTATGGATGCTGCTCCAGAGTTTTCACCCAACATCTCGTCCAGGAGGCACGTTCCACACATGAGCTTCCATCCTGGACACTTTTGACCATACTCTCGGGTCTCTACGCAGGATCTTCTCGGGGCCTCACAAGAAGCCATGGATGTCTCCGCACTGTCCACGTCTCCAAAGAAGTGTTTTTTTTCATGGGGGAAAAGTGTTGTGACAGTGCCACCACATTTAACAGTGCCGCCACAACAGTATGCAGAAACGGCGATAGAGGCACTCTGCAACTCGGCTGAGCGCGGGAGCGCCACCTAGCTACGAGCGGCACCGGCCGCGTGTCACGGCACGGCAGTCCAATACAAGATACTGAGTTGATATCATGTAACCAGATTGTTCCTAAGTGAGAGTGTTTGAATATCCACACAATATTGGTGATCAAACGTTATAACACTTTTTGGCTACGAGGATGGGATATTTTCACTGCGTTGTGGATTTGTGTGTTCGTGACGGGGTCCATGTTGTTGAGAACACATTTCATTACTGAGTAAATGTACTGTGAGGCTGTTGTAAGAATTCCTAACCTTTTAAAGAGCTGCCTACAAGATGTACAACTACGAGTCCCACACATTATTCTAACCATACTGCTGTTATTTATTAATTTAAAAATTAAAATTTTTTTCTGAATATGTTCATCTGTTAGTGAGTGGATTCTTTGCTGAATGTTGAAGCTATTATTTTTATTCAGGTTAAAAGCCATTATCATTCTGCTGAAGGGGGTAAGGGGCCAGATTTACCTTTAAAACTTTTATTATTACCTTATAATGAAACTGTAACAATAGGTAAATAACATACAGGAAACATCATCTTTCATTGAAGATATCTGGTGACATAACATTTAGCTAAGTTTATGTATGACACAGTCAAGTAACTTGTAATTTGTTTGTGATTAAATAAAACAAAAAATTTTAAGTAATCACAATTTTTCATTGAAGAGCTATGACTAAATAATCTATGAAGACTAAAAAGTTATTTTCACTGTGGACAAGTGTAAGTAACTGTTGCAAACTAATGATATATAGTGGACAATGTCATGACTGTCTACTGGTTTTTCATGTTTAAAGGTGTGCAGCAACCAGCTTTGAAAGGAGATGTGACTATTCTTTGGCATTTAGGTAGTTGTAGCTAGGACTCAATGTTTATCAAGAAACACCAACTGATCTTAAAGCTGATCTGGCAGCAGCACAAGTAGAATTATAGCAGCTGAGAGCCGCAGTTGTCAGCAGTGAGGTTAATATGACTGTGGGCAAAAATGTGCAGCCAACCATGCAGTTCAGGGAAATTCTGAAAAGACAGAAAAGGAAGTGTGAGTTAAGCCAATTGGTAGTCACAGACTTGAATACAATATGATGGAACTGGGAATTGTCTGAAACTAATATACTTACTGGCTAAATAGTTAGTAACAGGTAACTCTATTTTTAACTAAGTGCAGAGCTCAGTGTTGTCACCTGTGATTTAGAATCTCTTAGGAAAATCATAGGTAAACATAAGCATGTAGTTATTACTGGAAGTGCCAAAAATAGTCAGACCATAATAACATTTACACTCTTGAGGATGGAATCAGACACATTGCTGGGAATGTTTCTCACACAAATGGGAAGAAATGCCATTCTTTTAAAGTTACAATGAGCTCTGGAGGGAGAGTTCTGCTGAAGGCATAAAAGCAGAGCTTCAGGTGATGGTCAACACAGGGGTAGCACTGCACGTAAGTGTGATTTATGCCCCACCCCATTACTTTTAGTGCCTCATTTCCTGATCTATAAGGGGTGATCAAAAAGTTTACATTTGAGGGTGTTTCTGCAGCATGGGGTGACTCCAGTACTAGTACATAAGCACCAACATCTAGGCAAGAGATTTGCGTGTCATTCGTGTCTTTCCGACATGCATGCAGTAAATGCAGAAATATGAACTATGGCAACATTATTACCAAATGCATCCAAACAGGATCAACATACTATTCTTTTCTTGGCTGCTAAAGTACAAACACAGGTAAACATCCATCAAAGAATGAAGAATGTGTACGCAGCAACATGTCTGTTGAAAAAAGCCATTTGTCTAATGATGCTCCAAGTTCTGTGCTGATCATGATTCGACACAAAATCAATCTCATTCATTACGGACAACAACAAGTGGGTGGTTGATGATGCAATTGGGACAGTCCAGCACATGACCATTTGTGCACTAGCAAAGGATCACACCCTCAGCTTTGATAGCTGCAACACATTATATGGCAGAATTTAGGCTACCATAAAGTCTGCAGCTGGTGGATATCCAGGGTGTTGAATGCTTAACAAAAAACAAACCAGATGTGGTTGTTTGGCTGTGACACCTCATGCATTTCAGCGTTGAAGGCAATACTTTCCTCTAGTGAACTATTGCAGACAGTGAAATCTGGTATCATCACTGGGAACTGGTGTCGGAAACCTCAATGATGCAATGGTGTCACCCATTGTTCCCTGATCCCAAGAAGTTCTGGAGCCAGCCATCTACTGGAAAGGTGATGCTCACACTGTTCTTTGATTACCATGGCCCATTGCATATCGATTTCAAGGAAGCTGGTGTCTGAAGAACAGTGCTGGATAAATTACAGCATGCAATTAAGGTGAAACATCTGGGAAAACTGCAAGAAATTGTGCTGCTGATTCTTAATAACATATTCCTATATTGCAAATCTTATAATGCAGAAGTTATACTATCTCAAGTGGGAGGTATTCAAGCACCTGCATGTGGTCATGGTCTCATCCCATGCAACTAACATGCCTTTGGTCTCTTAAAACAGGCTTTGAAAGGTCAACGATTCCTAACAGATGAGGATGTGCAGCAGGCAATTATAGACTTCTTCACACTGAAGGTAATGGTGTTTTACCAAAGGGGTATGTCCACCCTGGTGTGTCAGTGCTATGATTGCATCATTGTTCATGTCACCTTTGTATCATTGGCATAACGTTTCTGGGCTGCATGACCTTTGAACAGAAATGTTTTCATCACCCCCTACAGTTCCTTCAGCACCACTTGATTTAATCTGAGTACATTCAGTTACCATTGTTTTATTTTTGTTGATGTTTGTCTTATAACCTCCTTTAAGATACTATCTATTCCTTACAATAGATGTTCAAAGTCTTCTGCTGGCTCTGACATAATTGCAGTGTCATCAGTAAACCATAAAATATTTGTTTCTTATGCCTGAAAATGAATTCCCATTCCAAATTTCTCACTGGTTTCCTTTCCAAAGCAACCATGTTTCAGTAAAAGTTGTAGATAACATTACACACCCTGTATTTTATGCCTGATACTGTTAGAACTCCACAGAATATATTGCAGCCAACATTGTCAAAACAACAAATTATATTAATTTGTTGTAATACAGAATTTCTGATTGATAATGCTACCCTACAAAGCTAAAGAGAAGCGATTTACCTCTAGTAATAGATATAGCTGCTTTCAAAAGTAGATTGATATTTCATATGAAATGGAAAGACCACAACCAAGACAAGTGTTACTTCTGAAGAAACTACACACAAACACATGAAATATGGCATTGTTCACAATGATGCTTACAGTAACTATTTCAGATCACTCTTTATGTTGATCCCATTCACAAAATATAATTGCCCTGAAGTCATAGATCAAAGTATAACAACCATAACCCTTACTGTTCTGCTTAACTGACCACATATTTTCCTTACACTAAAATTCCAGCCAATCTTTTGCCAGCCATTTACAGTGCATTTGTATATGTTTTAATTTATTAAATAAAATTTCTATATGAGAGACAGATATCATCTGTGACTAAGTTTAAATTGCTCACAGCTTCCAAATGCTTTATGAACTGTTCTGTCTAGAAATCAGCTCAATATATCTGTATTGCAGGTCTTCAACACAGTAATTGAAACAAGTGAAAAATCCGATATACTGGATGTCAGATTAATGACACTTCTTGCTGCAATTACACTTGCAGTGTATACAAATGTTTCACGTGGTTTATTTGAACGGCACAAGTTGGTGTTCAGTTTTCTACTATGTATAAATATATTAAAACATGCTGGTGAGATAACAGAAGCTCAGTGGGGATTTCTTTTAAGAGGACCAATGTCTGCAAAAAAGGTACTAAACAATGTCTTATTTTAAAAACTTATTATAATATTTGGTAATCTGAGTAGCATGTGGAACACATTGTTTATCGATGTACCCTGTCCTATAATATGTGCCATTATCAAGTAATTTTATGTTGAACATAAAACTATTGTTTTGCAGCTCATAATTCTAAGCTCTACAGAAGCTCAGGCCTATCACTATATGAGGTGTCATATCATTGAAAATACCATCACCAGTTAAAGTGGTTGAACCTCAAGTGGAGAGGAATGGAGAGCCAGGCTGAAATTTTCCAATTGCATTGTGAGAAAGGTGGAAGCAGGTACAGAAAGCCAGTACTAAGGCCCTTAAACATCAGAAGAGAATGGGACAGCTCAATGCTAGACTACCACAGTAATGTACAGGGCAATGAGAGATGTTAACAAGCTCTTAATCACAAAGGAGAAAATGAAGAAATTAGTCACCTAGTATCTAGGTCCATATAAAGTAACTGAGATGACCCCACTGATGAAGATTAATCTACAGCTGCTGATACATAAAATTGTTGTACCTGTCAGACATATAATTCTTTTTTAGGGTGAGCTGGGTTCACTACCTCCATTTTCACTTCCAGTCCAAAGAAAGGAGGGATAGGATTATAAGAGACAAAAAATACTGGCCGTGTCTCTGTAAAATGTAAGCACTATACACCTTAAGGCAATGGATGTGATAGTGTATTAAGAATTTTGGTATTTGATTGGGTGTTTGTGGTGTAATGTACCACAATAAAGAAGATTTGAGCAAATTATGGAGTTTGTTGTTATATTTTGCTTGAGACATTGGTTTGAAAACTATAACGCATGGGTAAAGTTCTTTTTGAGATAGGTTAATGATTATTTTTTGGGGGATAACATGTGTAATGTTTACTTGAAATGATTTGACATGTTAGTGTAGTAATTTGGGATTTGTTGTATTTTTCAAAGCATGGCAGATGATGTGAATAATTTGTTCGCTTTTGTTGTATGGAAAGTGCAGATTATTGTAATCCATTTCCAGACTTAAGAGGACATTAAGAGGAATGAACAGTTCTGAAAAGGGCAATCACAGAGGCTGGAAAGGAAAACATAGGTACAAAGATGGTAACGCAAAGAAACCATGGGTTATGGGAAAAATACTTCAGTTGATCGATGAAAGAAAGAAGTACAAAAATCTTCAAGGACTCTCAGGAATACAGAAATACAAGTCACTTCAGACTGAAATAAATTGGAAGTATAGGGAAGCTATGGCAGAGTGAGAAACTTGACAGAAATCGAAAAAGAATTGATTGTCAGAAGAACTGACTCAGCATACACAAGCAAGGTAATTCCACTGTTAAATGCAGAGGAGAGGGTGGATTGGTGGAAAGAGTACATTGAAGGGGGAAGACTTAAAATCAAATATGGCAGCAGAGATAGACAACATTCCATCAGAACGTCTAAAATCATTGGGTGGAAGTGAACATGACAATTCATGTTCATGTGTAGAATGTATGAGTCTGGCAACACACCATCTGATTTCCAGAAAAACATAATCCACACAATCCTGAAGACTGCAAGAGCCAACACGTGTGAGAATTATCACACAACCAGCTTAACGGCTCATGCATCCAATTTAGTAACAAGAATAATATACAGAAGGATGGAAAAGAAATTAAAGATGTGTTAGATGATGATCAGTTTGGATTCAGGAAAGGTAAAGGCACCAGAGAGTCAGTTCTGACATTATGGATGATAAAAATCAAGACACGTTCATAGGATTTGCCAACCTGGAAAAAGCATTTGGCAATGTAAAATGGTGAAAGGTGTTCAAAAATCTAAGAAAAATAGAGATAAGCTGTGGGGGTAGATGGGTAATCTGTGGGGGAAGATGGGTAATTTACAACATGTATGACAACACTGACAATGTTGAGTGTTTATGGAAAAAGTTTAAGGCAATTGTAAAATGCGTTTTAGACAGGTACGTGCCAAGTAAAACTGTGAGGGACGGGAAAAACCACCATGGTTCAACAACAAAGTTAGGAAACTACTGCCGAAGCAAAGAGAGCTTCACTCCAAGTTTAAACGCAGCCAAAACCTCTCAGACACACAGAACCTAAACGATGTCAAAGTTAGCGTAAGGAGGGCTATGCGTGAAGCGTTCAGTGAATTTGAAAGTAAAATTCTATGTACTGACTTGACAGAAAATCCTAGGAAGTTCTGGTCTTATGTTAAATTAGTAAGTGGCTCGAAACAGCATATCCAGACACTCCGGGATGATGATGGCTTTGAAACAGAGGATGACACGCGTAAAGCTGAAATACTAAACACCTTTTTCCAAAGCTGTTTCACAGAGGAAGACCGCACTGCAGTTCCTTCTCTAAATCCTCGCACAAATGAAAAAATGGCTGACATCGAAATAAGTGTCCAAGGAATAGAAAAGCAACTGAAATCACTCAACAGAGGAAAGTCCACTGGACCTGGCAGAATACCAATTCAATTCTACACAGAGTACGCGATAGAACTTACCCCCCTTCTAACAGCCATGTACCACAAGTCTCTAGAGGAAAGGAAGGTTCCAAATGATTGGAAAAGAGCACAGGTAGTCCCAGTCTTCAAAAAGGGTTGTCGAGCAGATGCGCAAAACTATAGACCTATATCTCTGACGTCGATCTGTTGTAGAATTTTAGAACATGTTTTTTGCTCAAGTATCATGTCGTTTTTGGAAACCCAGAACCTACTCTGTAGGAATCAACATGGATTCTGGAAACAGCGATCGTGTGAGACCCAACTCGCTTTATTTGTTTATGAGACCCAGAAATTATTAGATACAGGCTCCCAGGTAGATGCTATTTTCCTAGGCTTCCGGAAGGCATTCGATACAGTTCTGCACTGTCGCCTGATAAACGAAGTAAGAGTCTACGGAATATCAGACCAGCTGTCTGGCTGAATTGAAGAGTTTTTAGCAAACAGAACACAACATGTTGTTATCAATGGAGAGACGTCTACAGACATTAAAGTAACCTCTGGTGTGCCACAGGGGAGTGTTAAGGGACCATTGCTTTTCACAATATATATAAATGACCTAGTAGATAGTGTTGGAATTTCCATGCGGATTTTTGCGGATGATGCTGTAGTATACAGAGAAGTGGAAGCATTAGAAAATTGTAGCGAAATGCAGAAAGATCTGCAGCGGATAAGCACTTGGTGTAGGGAGTGGCAACTGACCCTTAACATAGACAAATGTAATGTATTGTGAATACATAGAAAGAAGGATCCTTTATTGTATGATTATATGATAGTGGAACAAACACTGGTAGCAGTTACTTCTGTTAAATATCTGGGAGTATGCGCGTGGAACGATTTGAAATGGAATGATCATATAAAATTAATTGTTGGTAAGGTGGGCACCAGGTTGAGATTCATTGGGAGAGTCCTTAGAAAATGTAGTCCATCAACAAAGGAGGTGGCTTACAAAACACTCGTTCGACCTATACTTGAGTATTGCTCATCAGTGTGGGATCCGTACCAGATCGGGTTGACGGAGGAGATAGAGAAGATCCAAAGAAGAGCGGCGCATTTCACTACAGGGTTATTTGGTAACTGTGATAGTGTTACGGAGATGTTTAGCAAACTCAAGTGGCAGACTCTGCAAGAGAGGCACTCTGCATCGCGGTATAGCTTACTCGCCAGGTTTCGAGAGGGCGCGTTTCTGGATGAGGTATCGAATATACTGCTTCCCCCTACTTATACATCCCGTGGAGAACACGAATGTAAAATTAGAGAGATTCGAGCACGCACGGAGGCTTTCAGACAGCCATTCTTCCCACGAACCATACGCGACTGCAACAGAAGAGGAAGGTAATGTCAGTGGCACGTAAAGTGCCCTCCGCCACACACTGTTGGGTGGCTTGCGGAGTATGAATGTAGATGTAGATGTACAAGAGCCAGGAGTGAGTAATGAGAGTGGGAGCTGAAGAATGAAGTGCTCAGATTAAAGAGGGTCTAAGACTGGAATGTAGTTTTTAGCCCCTACTGTTCAATCTATGTATTGAAGAAGCAATGAGGGGAATCAAATAAATGTTCAGGAGTGGAATAAAAATTCGAGGTGAAAGGAAATCAATTATATAATTCGCTGATGGCATTGCTATCCTCAGTGGAAGTGAAGAATTACAGGATGTGTTGAACAGTGTAATAAGTAAAGAATATGGATTTAGAGAAAAATAAAGAAAGATGAAGTAATGAGAAGTAGTAGAAATGAAAACAGTGAGAAACTTAACATCAGGATTGCTGATTACGAAGTAGATGAAGTTAACCAATTCTTCAACCTAGGCAGCAAAATAACCCAAGACAGACAGAGCACAGAGGGCATAAAAAGCTGACTACACTGGAAAAAGGGCGTTCCTGGCCACGAGAAGTCTACTAGTATCAAATATAGATCTCACTTTGAGGAAGAAATTTGTAAAATTGCATGTTTGGAGCACAGTGTTGTATGGCATGTTATTCGGCATATGTGTGTTACTTTGCTGACCAAATTCTGCTGTCTGTGGGTTATTCAGTTGTCTGTTACCATTTTGTGTTTGCCAAGCAATCAGCTGATTATTGCCAGTAGCTTGTGTGTCTACATATTGTACAGACCAGCCATACGTTACTCATTCGTTGTAGTTGTTTTTGTTAAATCTTTGCCTATTTCTTGTATATCCACCTTTGTGTGTATGACTTTCTCCATTGCCATTCTGATTACCATTACGATTAGCATATATCTGTGTGGGATAAGGTTTCCATCTGTGTTGTACTACTAATCCATTGTTTACTTGTTGGTCTGTAAATTTCTGTGTCTCTATCGGCGTATTAACAGGCTCGGTTTGCACTGGTCTCTCTTCGTCTCTCTTCGTATATTACATCTATTGAGTCCAGTACAGACAGAAAGTATTCGGTGTCATGTTCCGGTGTGGGAATGAGTTTTTTCCTACGCGGGCAGGAAGATGGTTCTTTAAAATTTTCAGCATGTCTACTTGAGGTATCAGGTTCATGCAGTATCTGGTTTTATTCAAATATTTTTCAAGATATCCCCTTAAGCTTCCATACTTGCTATTGAACAGAGCTTGTTACTAGACTTAACTGTGATCCCCAGAACAAAATAGTCTGTTGTTTATAAAGATAATGCAAACCTGATAATACCAATCATATCGAATACTTATTCAGTGTTTAAGGTGCACCTCAATATTTACCTGTTCATTGTATAAAGGATAACAATTTCATATGCTAAGGTATATGGAGTTGTATCATCAAAACTCTATGTTATGTACAATGAGAATAGTGTTTATGTAAGTAGCAAATATGTATAAACTGATTAATAACTGCTGCTTGAATAATTGGAATACATTGACTGGAAAGAATAGTTGTAAGAAACTGAAAGGTAATTTACGAATCTGTACACAATCCTGGGTGACTTTAACTGGTAGTAACACCAACAGACCTGCAGCATCAATACATGCAAGGCCAATATACATAATTTGCACTACTTACTTCTTCAAATTAATTCCATTGTGCATAGCCTTAATTACAACAATTCCAATGCAGGATTATTCCTCTGACACTCATGCATATTCGTTTTGTCTGCTCCAAACCTCCTGATGCAGGATCTCGGCGATGGCCGAAATGATGAGCAGACAGGGATGCACATCTCACATATGCAAATTAATTTCTAATAACTTGTTATAATACTTTAAAGGTACAGTTGAGCTACACATGGTACAACAGATCCAAACATATATCAGGGTGCTACCACTTATAGAAACAAACAAGTGATGATACAGGAATTAATAAATTGAAGAGCGTATTTCTTCTTTTGTTTCATGCAGATGTATCAAAACATTATCGTTGCCACGAAACAACTCATTAATTTACCTCTGCATTGTGTATATCCCATTCAGTTAACATATAAATTACAGTATAAAAAGAAAAGAACGAAAAAATCTTATGTTTCAACACAAATTGTCCAAGTAAAGATTATTCAGTATTAAGACTTTCTCTGTTATCTAAGACAATCTCTATCAGGTAGCTAGGAAAACTAAAGATTATCACTCTGTAATGATTATATTTCTTTCAACAGGTAATATACATCATAGAGAACTACCGTAGATATGAGCAGTATGGCCTGTGGCATAAGTACAGTATCAGGAACAAAAGTAACCTCGAATAACTCCATTGTAACTATTAAAGAACAACAAAGTACTTCTTAAGTATATTAACTACACTCTTCAGAGACTTACCAAAGTGTATCTTATTGAACAAACTTCTTACATTTTGATGGAAAAGTCCAACTGTATTATGACTGTTAATCTCTGTACTGTCCAAACAGCCTTTTTTATCACTTGATTTATTGTTGCAACTGTCTCTATACACCAATAGTTCTAAAGAAAAATCAAAGATATTCTATCAGAACTAAGTCATTATGAAGTTATGGTTGTAACCCATTTATATTGTATTTACAGTGTTAGAATGTAATACTTCAGTGAACAGTAACATAATGTATGCTTTACTTCAATGTTGAAAATATTTATATATAAATAATATAATATATATAAATTGTGATACAAGTATGTGTATGCTGTAAACTGTATCAACACATAGTGCTTCCGATGGCTTCTGATGTTTGTACAATAATAATAAAACTGAATTCAATTAAAAATCAGTTCAGTTCAATATGTCCATGACGTAGGTGTAATCAGATTATAGGGAAAGACAGAGATTGATATACATGTGACAAATAACTGAGGGCAGTGGAGGTATATGATACTTTCATAAGCATTTTCAAAAAAAAAAAAAAAAAAAAAAAAAAAAAAAAAAAAAAAAAAAAAAAAACTTTTTACACTAGAAGACATCACCACCTCTAGTTATCTGTGGAGTGGTCTTTGACCCACATAAGACATCCTCAGATGCTGCACTTCTAAATTTGGTAAATGGAACTGCTGGGTCATCCAATACTTTTTATTCTGTATTGATTATAAGTGACACACTCAAATATATTGTTTATAATAAACAGACATGATGAAGATAAATAAGCTTCTCAAGCTGGGTTCTGGAAAAAATCATTACATCTTAAATAGATTCCGAAATGTGCCTAACGAATGTAGCCCTACATAAAATACCAGAGGTTACAATTAAACTGGAGCTACTCACAAAAGTCCAGTGTGGCCTGTAATCGGTAATTACTGTATGACAGCGAAACTTGGTAGATATTATAATGTCTTAATGTGGAACTGATTTATGCTGGAAAAAAACAAGTTCCAGTTTTGGCCAACAGGTGAATGCAAAAAATATGTATAGAAATAATTCTGTATGTAATGGGAAGAGGAACAGGACATGGACAGAATAGGTCAGGCAAATGCAAAAAAGTGTAATGTTGATTTTATTATTAACTGCCTCACGCATAATTTGGTCATATGAACACTAGAGACATCGACAAAATGCTCGCATACCTAAAATGTACGGATTCAGGGGGAATTGGCCACTGTCTGTAAACCGCTAGAAGCTGTGTTGGCCATGGTTGACAGGCTCCAAGCTGTTGCCCTTGGCCGTGGTGACATTGGGTCACCTGAGGCAAGTGCTTTGGCACCTCTGGAACCTGTAGCATTGCCTGGGATCTCTGATGCCAGTGCGCCCTCGGATTTGGACATCTCTGCCAGTTGACACTTGCCTGATGGTGTTTTGCAAACTGTGATGGGGTCGCAAATCCCTGTGCAGAAGGCAAAAGTTGGTGCTGGCCACAAGGCTATACCCTTACGCCTCCGTAACAGGTTTGAGGTACTGCCCACTGCTGAAAGTACTTCTGAGCCAGCAACGGTGACCTTGCCTGTTGCGGAGTGGCCAGTCTTCCTGAGAGGTCCAGACAAGCGCAAAGGGTTGGACTGCTTGTCATTGGAAGCTCCAATGTTAGGTGGATGATGGAACCCCTTAGGGATATGCCAGCTAAGGACGGGAAGAAAGCCAATGTGCACTCCGTGTGCATACCGGGGGGGAGTGATCCAAGATGTGGAAAGGGTCCTTCAGGAGCCCCTGAAGGGTACAGGGTGCAGCCAACTGCAGGTGGTCGCTCATGTCAGCACTAATGATTTGTGTTGCTATGGATTGGAAGAGATTCTCTGTGGTTTCAGGCAGCTATCTGAGTTGATGAATACTGCCAGTCTTGCTAGCAAGATGAAGGCAGAACTCACCATCTGCAGCATCGTTGACAGGACTGATTGCAGACCTTTGGTACAGAGCTGAGTGGAGGGTCTGAATCACAGGCTCAGATGGTTCTGTGACCGTGTAGACTGCAGATTCCTCGACTTGTGCCATAGGGTTGTGGGGTATCAGGTTCTGCTAAATAGGTCAGGTGTCCACTACACGCAGGAGGTGGCTACACGCATAGCAGTGTGATGTGGACTGGGTAGTTTTTTAGGTTAGGCAGTCTCGAGAAAGATCAAAAAGGACTCTAGTCTCAAAGGGTACAGAGCAAAGAAACTACGAGAATTGACCAAGCAACAGTCAGTATTGTAGTTGTAAATTGTCATAGCTGTGTTGGAAAAGTACCAGGTCAGCAACTGGAAGCAGTTAATTCCATAAATTATCTGGGAGTATGCATTAGGAGTGATTTAAAATGGAATGATCATATAAAGTTGATCATCTGTAAAGCAGATGCCAGACTGAGATTCATTGGAAGAATCCTAAGGAAATGCAATCCGAAAACAAAGGAAGTAGGTTATAGTAAGCTTGTTCGCCCACTGCTTGAATACTGCTCAGCAGAGTGGGATCTGTACCAGATAGGGTTGATAGAAGAGAAGAGAAGATCCAACGGAGAGCAGCATGCTTTCTTACAGGATCATTCAGTAATTGCAAAAGTGTTATGGAGATGATAGATAAACTCCAGTGGAAGACTCTGCAGGAGAGACGCTCAGTAGCTCGGTACGGGCTTTTGTTAAAGTTTCGAGAACATATCTTCACCGAAGAGTCAAGCAGTATGTTGCTCCCTCCTAAATATATATCGCGAAGAGACCACAAGGATAAAATCAGAGAGATTAGAGACCACACAGAAGCATACCAACAATCCTTCTTTCCACGAACAATACGAGACTGGAATAGAAGGGAGAACTGATAGAGGTACTCAGGGTACCCTCCGCCACACACCGTCAGGTGGCTTGCGGCGTGTGGATGTAGATGTAGAGCTTCAAGTGCTGATAGAAAGCACTGAAGCTGAAATTGTTATAGGAACAGAAAGCCAGAGATAAATTCTGCCGAAGTTTTTACAGAGGCACAAACCGTCTTCACAAAGGATAGATTAAATAAAGTAGGTGGTGGTGTGTTTTTGTCTGTTGATAGTAGTTGTTCTTGCAGTGAAGTTGAAATACATAGTTCCTGCAAATTACTATGGGTGGAGGCTATACTCAACAGCCGTACCAAAATAATAATAATCCGCTCCTTCTACTGACCCCCCCCCCCCTTTTCCCAACTAAGATTATACAATAGCTGAACGATTCAAAGAAAACTTGAATCTCATTATAATTAAGCACCCCACTTATACAGTTATAATTAATGGACACTTCAATCTACCCTCAATTTGTTGGTGAAAATACATGTTCAAAGCCGGTGGAAGACAGAAAACATCTGCCGAAATTGTACTAAATGCTTTTTCTGAGAATTACTTTGAACAATTAGTTCATGAGCCCACACGAATTGTAAATGGTTGCAAAAACAAACTTGACCTCTTGGCCACAAATAATCCTGATCTAATAGAGAGAGTCATGATGGATACAGGGATTAGAGAACACAAGGACATTGTAGCGAGGCTCAGAACTATATCATCCAAAAACACTAAAAATGAACGCAAAGTATATCTATTTAAAACAGCAGGTAAAAATTCCCTTGATGCCTTTCTAAGAGAGAGTCTCCATTCCTTCCAAGCTAATTATGTAAGTGTAGACCAGATATGGCTCAAATTCAAAGATGCAGCATCAACAGCAATAGATAGATTCATACCACATAAGTTAGTAAGAATGGGACTGATCCACCATGGTACACAAAACACACCTGAACACTGTTGCAGAAGCAATGAAAAAAGCATGTCAAATTCAGAAGAATGCAAAATCCCCAAGACTGGCTAAGTTTCACAGAAGCTCAAAATTTAGTGCAGATGTCAATGCGAGTTGCTTTTAATAGTTTCCACAATGAAACATTGTCCCAAAATATGGTAGAAAACACAATGAGATTCTGGTCATATGTAAAGTACACCAGTGACAAAAAATGGTCAATACTTTCACTGTGTGATACCGATGGGAATGTTACTGATGATGGTGTCACTAAGGCGGAGTTACTAAATACAGTTTTCTGTAATTCCTTCATGAAAGAAGACAAAGTAAATATTTCAGAATTTGAAATAAAAGTAGATATCTTAGGTGTTGTGAAACAACTCAAATCACTTAAGAAAGGCAAGTCTTGCAGTCTAGATGGTATACCAATCAGGTTCCTTTCAGAGTATGAAGACACAATAGTGCCTTTCTTAGCAATCATACACAACTGTTCACTTGACAGAAGGTCTGTTCCTAAAGACTGGAAAGAGCACAGTTCACACCAATATTCAAGAAAGGAAATAGGAGTAACCCATTGAATTACAGATCCAAATCACTGACCTCAATTTGCAGTAGGATTCTGGAGCATATACTGTACTCAAACATTATGAATCACCTTGAAGAAAATGACTTATTGACACATAACCAACACGGATTCAGAAAATATCATTCTTGTGAAACACAGCTAGCTCTTTATTCCCGTGAAGTAATGAGTGCTGTCGACAAGGGATCTCAAATCGATTCCATGTTCCTAGATTTCCAGAAGGCTTTTGACACCTTTCCTCATAAGCAATTATTAATCAAATGAAGTGCGTATGGAGTATTGTGTCAGTTGTGCGACTGGATTTGTGATTTCCTCTTAGAGAGGTCACAGTTCATAGTGATAGATGGTAAATTATCAAGTAGAAAAGAAGTGATATCTGGCATTCCACAAGATAGTGTCATAGACCCTCTGCTGTTCCTGATTTACATAAATGATCTTGGCAAATAATCTGAGCAGCCCCCTTAGATTGTTTTGCAGACGACACTGTAATTTACCATCTAGTAAAATCATCAGATGATCAATTCCAATTACAAAATGATCTAGAGAGAATTTCTATATGGTGCAAAAAGTGGCAATTGGCACTAAACAAAGAAAAGTGTGAGGTCATCCACATGGGCACTAAAATAAATCTGCTAAATTTTGGATTTGCAATAAATTGCACAAATCTAAGGGCTATCAGTTCGAATAAATACCTTGGAATTACGATTACGAGGAACTTAAATTGAAAAGACCACACAGATAATATTGTCAGGAAGGCGAAACAAAGACCGCGCTTTGTTGGCAGAACGCTTAGAAGATGCGACAAACCCACTGAAGAGATGCCTACATTACACTTGTCCGTCCTCTGCTGGAATAATGCTGCATGGTATAAGGATTCTTACCAGGTAGGATTGACAGAGGGCATCAAAAAAGTACAAAGAACGGCAGCTCGTTTTGTGTTATCGTGCAATAGGGGTGAGAGTGTCACTGATACGATACACGAGTTGGAGTGGCAGTCACTGAAACAAAGGTGGTTTTCTTTGAGGTAAGATCTATTTATGAAATTTCAATCACCAACTTTCTCTTCCGAATGCAAAAATATTTTTTGACACCCACCTATGTAGGGAGAAAAGATCATCATAATAAAATAACAGAAAGATTTAGGTGTTCCTTTTTCCTAAGCGCCATTCAAAAGTGGAATGGTAGAGAAGTAGTATGAAAATGGTTCAATGAACCCTCTGCCAGGCACTCAAGTGTGAATTGCGGAGTAACCATGTAGATGTAGATGTACAAAACGACATGATCAACTGCCCACAGCAGTTCCACTGGAATCTAAGCAATGTGTTCCTATATACTGGCCTTCAGATCAGCTAGGGACCAGACGGGTCCCTGTTAATGTGTTCTTTTAGATATTCCCAGAGTCAAAAGTCATCATATCAGATGATCTTGCAAGACATGCATCTAGAAAACCTCTGGAGATAGCACACTCATAGAAGGTTGCATAAGATGGAACTTTCACTGGGCAAGCAACACGAGGTGTTGTCCATCTTGCAAAAGAACTGTGATTTCCACACAGTTGCACTCTCTCAAATCAGGAATCACATGCTGTACAAGGAGGTCTTGATAATGTGCAGGTGTCATGGTACACCTGACAGGCCTCCTGGATGTATTCTCTTCAAAGAAGAATGGACCAATAATAAGGATGCTTTTGATTCAACACCACACAGTCATATCTTATGAGTGCAGTGGCTCTTCCTGCACAGCATTTGGTTTAACAGTACCCTGAATTCGGCAGATCTGTGTATTCATTGCACTCTGTAGTTTAAAATGTGCCTCATCACTCCGTAGAATATTGCCCAGCCATATGTCATCAACTTTGACCCATGCCAGAAATTGAAGAGTTAATTCAGAATGTTGGTGCAAATCGTGATGTCACAGTTGCTGCACCATCTAGATTTTCTGCAGGTATCAATGTGATATAGACTGCAAAACTTTTCATATCGCTGACCATGGGATGACAGTTCTAGTGACACTGCACGAGCACTATCACTACCTGGCACATATGCAGCATGGTTAGTTGCAGCAACAGCAACCTTGTCAATAACTTCCAGTCAGATAGGGCACCTTCCTCTTCCAGGTGAAATGCCTAACTCACTCATGTTTTTGGATTTCATTATCATAATCTTTAAACCATTTAATGATATTTTGCCTTTCCCCAGAACCTTCAGTCAGTGATGCTCTCTCACATAAAACTGTTTCACTAATAGTGCATGGTCTCTCTTCTGATAGCCATACTATTCAGTTACATTATGGATTGTCAAATGTCAGTGTGCATCTCATATCATCAAGCAAACAGTGGTGGTGGTGGTGGTTAGTGTTTAATGTCCCGTCGACAACGAGGTCATTAGAGACGGAGCGCAAGCTCAGGGTAGGGAAGGATTGGGAAGGAAATCGGCTGTGCCCTTTCAAAGGAACCATCCCGGCATTTGCCTGAAACCATTTAGGGAAATCACGGAAAAACTAAATCAGGATGGCTGGAGATGGGATTGAACCGTCGTCCTCCCGAATGCGATTCCAGCGTGCTAACCACTGCGCCACCTTGCTCAGTAAGCAAACAGTGTTCAGTGCCAAATATGCACCTGGTGGCCATAATTGGAATTATTTTTTTCCCAGCATAAATCATTTCCTCATTAACATGTTTGTATAGCTACAAAGTTTCACTGCCATACAATAATTACAGCCTACACTGGACCTCTGTAAGTAGTGGCTTTTTAATTATAGCCTTGCAGTAGCTTTCTAACAAAGGGCTAACAATAAATCCAACCCTACATTAAATAACACCCACTGTCGGTCTTACCATACTACTTATAAAGTTTACTTCCCCTCATCCCTACCCTAACAAATTTCTCCTTTCTCTCTGAGGAAAAACCTAACAGTCCCAAAATCTAAGAACCTTTTTTCTTTTTTTGCTTCTAAATACGTCTATTGACAATACCAGAATTTTTCCACCTGATGGTAAGTACTGGACAGCAATTTTATCTGTTATAATATGAAGAAACATATAATCCAAATTTCTGGAGGGAAAAATATGTAAAATAAGTGAAAGGCAACCACTTACATATATAAAAGTTCTACATGGCATACAGAAGTGTGCAATAGAGCTTTAGAGCTATTCTCTTTTCCTAGTAAGAGTACACACATTCACACTCACAACCACATAGACATCCAAACATACATGGGGATCCCTTCTGACATATCAATGTTTAGAAAATTGTCTTTCTTTCTTTCATAATAAGTTTTTGCTTCCATTCCTAACTCTCATTTTTTCATTTTCATTTTGTTTCTAAATTTGTTAATTTTTAGGACCTTCCAAAGAAGCCTGATATCTCGACTCTCTCAGATGCTATGTGGATGGCTGTCAACTTCTTGGATGATGCATTTCCTAGTTTCAAGGGCATCACAAATGATGCGCTAAAAGCCATACCAGTAATGATTGGAACTTTTAAACAGGTATTACCCTCTTTGTGCACAGAATTTTGGACATGTTTCCTTCTCCCTTTTTTTTTTCTTTAGACTTTAGACTCTAAAAAGATATTTTATCTATAAGGCTAATGTGGTTCCAAAAGTTATAAAATAATATCTAAGAAGCATGACAGTTTTGTGTTTTGACTGCTAATTAACAGCTTGTGTGTAATGTCACATAATTTCCCTATCTGTCACAAAAGTGGAAGTTCATACTGATGAAAACACATAGACTAGCACATTGGAAAAATTCACATACTGAAGCAACTGCACAGTGAGAACACAATAATGCTGAACTTTACAGAAAGCACTATCCTAAGCCGTTCATAACTGGTTCAGTATACTTTTTATGTACTAGGCATACCTAAAGATAAGCTGTATAGGACAAAGCTGGCCATGGTGGCCAAGCGGTTCTAGGCACTTCAGTCTGGACCATGCGGCTGGTGCAGTCGCAGGTTCAATAGGTTAGTTAGGCTTAAGTAGTTCTAAGTTTAGGGGACTGATGACCTCAGATGTTAAGTCCCATAGTGCTAGGAGTGATTCGAACCATTTGTAGATGACACAAGACTGGAATGCTGCATATCAGGCCAAATCAGAAAAATGCACTATTTACCACACTACATAAAAATTATCATTAAATGTGCCAAATATGGCCGGCTGTAGTGGCTGAGCAGTTCTAGGTGCTACAGTCTGGAACTGTGCGACCACTACAGTCGCAGGTTCAAATTCTGCCTCGGGCATGGATGTTTGTGATGTCCTTAGGTTAGTTAGGTTTAAGTAGTTCTAAGTTCTAGGTGACTGATGACCTCAGAAGTTAAGTCCCATAGTGCTCAGAGTCTGTACCAAATTTGATCTCTGTATATAAAAGGCAATGTCCTGACTGACTCATCATCGCCCAGCCCAAACTGCTAAGGATAAATGGCTCTGAGCACTACGGGACTTAATTTTTGAGGTCATCAGTCCCCTGCTAAGGATAGAAACTTGAAATTTGGAGAAGGCATGAATCTTATAGTGTAGGCATCATTTAAGAATGGATTTTAATTTTTCACCCTAAGGTTTGAAATAGGGGCTGAAGGTTTTTTTTTTAATGTCACAATTATAGCAATAGACTATGAAAATTAGTACTTGGTTTCTCAGTCAGAAATAAAGAAATAAGTGTTTCAGCAATTTAAATCTATGGAGGTGAAATAGTAGATGAAAGCTTTTTTGGGGAACTATATTGTTATTTAAGAACTACTGAAAGGTCTATGGACATTGGTATCTGACTTCTCGGTTGCAAATAAAAAAAACCTGTCTTTCAGTGGTTTTGGAAATTGAAACCCCAACGAGGTGAAACAGGGAATGAGATTTTCTATGAAAATATTTTATTTTGAAAGCACTTTTAAAGCTAAATCTGTGACATTTTAAATCTGACTTCTCAGTTAGAAATTAAGAAATATTTATTTCACTGTTTTTTGGAAATTTTACCTCTATGGGGTGAAATAGCTTTTTGAAAGGAGATCGTGAAACTAGAACTACAAAAACTGGTATTTGGTTTTTCAGCCAGAAATTAAAAAATAACGTGTTTCAGCATTTTTGGAAATTCATCCACTGTGGGGCCAAAATAGTGGGTGAAAGTTTTTTTGAAAATAAATAATTACTACAGAAATACATCTATGGCAAGTGGTATTGGACTTCTCGGACAGAAATAAAAGAAGTTTTTCAGTGTCTCAGGAGATTCAGTCCCTGAGGGAGTGCAATAGGGGATGAACATTCATTGGATTAAAAAAAATGAAACTAAATTTATAATAATTGGTATTTAACTTCTTTGTTTGATATAAGGAAATACTTGTTAGGAGTTGAAAGTTGCCACAAGAAATGCAAAAAGGAATGATTACAATAACTTTGGTCTCCAACTACCAGAATTGCTTTTTTGCCAGAAGTACATTTGAAAAAGATATTGCTTATATGACCTTAATTAGTGTGAAAATTTTTGAATATTTTGCAATTTGTGAACATAAAAATTCAAGTAAATAAGAATAAAAAAATCTGTGAAGGCCACACAGGCTATTCGAGCAAAGCAGTGGGTACTAAGCTAGTTAATTCATATTTTGAATGTAAAGAAATGACACTTGGTTATTCAATAGTCATGTTGCAGACCCAAGTTTTTCAATGAAAGTTACTTCATGTATGAGTTAGTAAAATTCAAAAGTCAGTTAATTCATGTAAATTCAAAAGTTAGTTGATTCATGCATTAATTAATTTCAGTGTAGTATTTCAATGATTCTTGGAAAATGACCATGGATTAGGAACAGAATTTTATCCCAGGTAACAGGGCAGTATGAAAATGACAATACTCCTTCAAACTCCAGTTATAAAATCACTGTGTTAAAATCAGACAAATTATTAATTGACGGGATGTCATATGACAGTTCTGAAGATGATGCAGAAGTTATTTATGGGTGGCATTGAATGGCTAAAAATCGCAATACTGTCCACTGTCTTTTTAACAAAGCCATCAGCATAGAGACCTGGAGCAGGGCTTGCACATGCATTTTGTGATCTTTACAAAGCAGACTGGTAAAAACGCTACATGTAAAAATTCAGTACAATTTGTCTTTACAGGTACCAAGCAAATTACAAATGAAATTTAAATATTGTTCTGGAAATGAAAAACTTAATCAACAAAAAATATTTAAAATGTGATTGCATATATATTATACATATAGAAAATATGAATTTCAATATGAATAACACAAAGACAAGATAAAATATTACATGATAGATTACAGCTGTGGTGGTGTATATCAGTACAACCTACATTAAGACGTTAATGATGATGATGATGTTTGATTTGTGGGGCACTCAACTGCATAGTGATCAGTGTCCATACAAATTCCCAGTCTGTACACAGTCCAGTCTAGCCACTTTCATGAATGATGATGGAGACAACACAGACACCCAGCCCCAGGCAGAGAAAATCCCCAACCATAAGACATTGGCAAATAAACTCCAAGGTACTACAGGGAGCCACAGAAGGCATATACAGGATTATTCAGGAGGACTGTCACATAATTTGTGAGATGATTCTGCATATGAAAATAAAACAAAAAGTTGTTTAACATCTGTCCAATCTTCGATTGTTATGGAACAGGAGCAGGTGGAAGCCCACACATGTCCATGAATGATTATGAAGACAAGTGTGAAAATTACTTTCTGAATTACTGTGTAGGCACTGTTGTGGACAGAATGATGGTAGGACATATGACTGATCCACCCTACAAGAGGTGTTCAGAAAGTTCCCCCACCCATCTCAATGTATTTGTCAATGCATTGGAGGGTGTGTTGTGTTACCCATCATGTCTGTGGGCTTTAATATGGGCAACAGCATTGGTGATGTGAGTGAAGAGGGCTTCATATGAATCCAACTTTGTAGCACACATATTGCCCTTTAACCAGCTCCATCAACAAAAGTCTAATGGGTCAGGTCGGGCAATCTGGCTGACCAGTTACTGGGTCCATCATGGCCAACACGCAGTGGAGAAAATGTATTATTCAAATACTGGGATAATTGTCTGCTACAGTGAACTGGTGATCCATCATGTTGCAGGTACATTTGACATTATTGCTTTAATGTCATTTCTTCCAAAAGTGCAGGTAGGTCTTCTATCAGGAAATACGTGTATCCTGTGGCTGTCATACATTTTGGCAGGAACATAGGCCCTGTCATCAATCATACCATACCAGATATTCAATGATAACCTGACTTTGAATCTTGTTTCCCTGGTGTCATTTGAGTTTTCTGTTGTTCATGAATGAGAACTGTGGATGTTCATGATACCATTGCATGTAAATTCAGCCTCATCTGCAAATAAAGTGTATTGCATGCTGTCTCTATGTACAGCCTACCATTTACGAAATTATTGTCTACTTAGTGAGTCACCTGGATACAGATGTTACTTGGGCTGCACATGGAATGTGCCTTTGAATGTATTACACACCACACTTGCATTTGTGGAATACGAAGCTGACAGCTAATGTGCCATGTGCTTGTGGTGGGACTCCAGGGTATAATTGCGATAATGTCTTCCCCTCCCTCAGCTGATTGGACGGCCTCACATTCTGATGTTACGTGTACACTGGGTACTGCTCTGAATTCATGTAATGTTTGAAAAACCATGGAAAATATCCCAGCACAGGGGGTTCGTTGATCAGGAAAGTGTCTCTGGTAGTCTTTCACATCCACACAGGCACTCCCATTTCGGTACCCAGACACAAACAACTTGTCTGCCTATTTTACATGGGTGAATGTATGAGGCATGTTTGTATTCATGGACACAATGGACTCGCTCAGTTAAAAAATGCTGAAACATTACACACATGGCCTCATGACTGCTACCTGATCCAGCCCATAACTGCACACTGGATACACTTGCAGCTGTTGCCTTGGAGCACCATCACAGTTCTGCCATCTGTTGGAGAAACCCCACATCTCATGAAAGATGGATCATTCATCTGTCCCACTATTATTTTATTCTCCACAGTGCCTACATAGTATTTCAGTAAGTAATAGCCACACTTGTCTTCATACTCTTTCATACATGTGTATAGTCTTCAGTTTGCTCCAGTTTTGTAATAATCAAAGATTGGAAACATGTTCATAGGACCCTTTTAATTTATTTTCAATGCAGAATTATCTCACAAATTGTGTGACATTCCTCCTGAATCATCTTGTATATTGTACTGGAAGGCAGAGACAGGATTATCTGCAACAAATAATTAAGAACAATGGATATAACCATTGCTCTGAGAGGAAGAGATTGTTACAGCAGAGGATGAGGGCAAGGTGGAAGCTTTGGCATTTCGTTGTCACAAGCAATGTAAAATAATCTTATTGTAAAGGTAGTAACATTTAGTTATGTACAAGAACTTGAGTGTTATTCTTTAACTTTCATTGAATTTCACTCTCGGGTCACCTTATGATAACAAAATTTCATTTCAACAAGAGTTTCATGTGAGAAAAATATTTGTATTATACTTTGTTCCAGTTAAGAGTCAATTTGTTTTCTATAAGCCACAGACTTATGTTATAATCTACTCTAGTTGCTAAATCATTTACATTACATCCCTTGCCTCATACAGTGACCTTTGTTTCATCTGCACAGAGAAAATTTCTTGACTATCTTGCCACGTACGGGGCAACTCATAAGAAAAACAAGAGATACAGAACAAAATCATGTGCTACCCCTCATTTTACATTACCATAGTCAGAAGTGAACAATTTACAGTTTCTTTTGTAGCTGCTGAAAGCTAAACCTTCCTTTCAATTAGTTCCCATTGAGTCTCTGTGTGATGCTTCATTCATTCTGCTCATCATGATTCCATGAGTCTTTACAAATTCTGCTTCATTCCATATGTCTTAATGTTTCCATGAGACTTCTTTTCCAAACTGTGCTTAAATGTTACTAACTTTGACTAATATTTTGAGTGCTTTAAATTCAAGCCCATACCTCCTTTCTTTGCTAATAGACATTTTGCTTAGATTCTAAGACATCATCTTTATTGACTTTTGTGGTGATTCCTTGCTCTATAACTCTCTAGCCACAGTTGTGTAGTATCATCCATTCAACATTGGTTCTCACTGGTGGCAGGCATTTAAGTAACATAATATGACTATCCTGGATACTATTTATATTAACAGATGCAATTCGCAGAAAGACAATCTGCAGATTTGCTTGTTTTTTGGTGTAAGATGCTCATTTTGTCAGGATGTTTTCTTCCATCTGTGATGGGCTAGGACAATTTCAAAAAGTTCTAATATTTATAATTTTATTTTTCCTTGAAGAATGTTACTGATGCATCCTTCCTCCCCCCCCCCCCCCCCCCCTGCCCCCCTGATAACTGGTTTGGTGCAGCTCTCTAAGCTACTCTATCATGTACAAGCCTCTTCATCTCCAAATAACTGCAAGTTACACCCTTCTTAATCCTCTTATAGTATTCATTTCTTGGTATCTCTCCACGATTTTAGCCCTCCACACTTCCCTATAACATGAAATAGGTGATCCTTTGATCTCTCAGAAAGTGTCATATCAACCAACCCCTTCTTTTAGTCAATTTTTACTACAAATTTCTAGTCTCCTCAATTCTGTTCAATACTGCCTCATTACTTACATGATCTATCCATTTAATCTTCAACATTCTTCTGTAGCACCATGTTTCAAAAGCTTCTATTCCCTTCGTGTCTAAACTGATTACTGTCCAAGTTTCACTTCTATACAGGGATATACTCCATACAATTACAATCCTGAAAATGGAAAAAAGAACATGGGCATGCGGGAGGCCGGGTGGACGTACCGCCGAATTGCTCAACACGTGGGGTGTGAGGTCTCCACAGTACATCGATGTTGTCGCCAGTGGTCGGCGGAAGGTGCACATGCCCGTCGACCTGGGACCGGACCGCAGCGACGCACGGATGCACGCCAAGACCGTAGGATCCTACGCAGTGCCATAGGGGACCGCACCGCCACTTCCCAGCAAATCAGGGACACTGTTGCTCCTGGGGTATCGGCGAGGACCATTCGCAACTGTCTCCATGAAGCTGGGCTACGGTCCCGCACACCGTTAGGCCGTCTTCCGCTCACACCCCAACATCGTGCAGCCCGCCTCCAGTGGTGTCGCGACAGGCGTGAATGGAGGGACGAATGGAGATGTGTCGTCTTCAGCGATGAGAGTTGCTTCTGCCTTGGTGCCAATGATGGTCGTATGCGTGTTTGGCGCCATGCAGGTGAGCGCCACAATCAGGACTGCATACAACCGAGGCACACAGGGCCAACACCCGGCATCATGGTGTGGGGAGCGATCTCCTACACTGGCCGTACACCTCTGGTGATCGTCTAGGGGACACTGAATAGTGCATGGTACATCCAAACCGTCATCGAACCCATCGTTCTACCATTACTAGACCGGCAAGGGAACTTGCTGTTCCAACAGGACAATGCATGTCCGCATGTATGCCGTGCCACCCAACGTGCTCTAGAAGGTGTAAGTCAACTACCCTGGCCAGCAAGATCTCCGGATCTGTTCCCCATTGAGCATGTTTGCGACTGGATGAAGCGTCGTCTCACGCGGTCTGCAAGTCCAGCACAAACGCTGGTCCAACTGAGGCGCCAGGTGGAAATGGCATGGCAAGCCGTTCCACAGGACTACATCCAGCATCTCTATGGTCGTCTCCATGGGAGAATAGCAGCCTGCATTGCTGCGAAAGGTGGATATACACTGTACTAGTGCCGACATTGTGCATACTCTGTTGCCTGTGTCTACGTGCCTGTGGTTCTGTCAGTGTGATCGTGTGATGTATCTGACCCCAGGAATGTGTCAATAAAGTTTCCCCTTCCTGGGACAATGAATTCACGGTGTTCTTACTTCAATTTCCAGGAGTGTACTTTCTGAAAAGACTTCCTAACATTTAAATCTAGATCTGACATTAACAAATTTCTCTTCCTCTGAAAAGCTTTTCTATCCCTCACCAGTCTGCATTTTATATCCTCTCTGCTTTGGCCATTATCAGTTATTTTGCTGCCCAAATAGCAAAACTCATTTACTACTTTTAGTGTCTCATTTCATAGCCTAATATTTCTCAGATTCACCTGATTTAGTTTGACTACATTCCATAATTCTTGTTTTGCTTTTGTTGATGTTCACTTATATCCTCCCTTCAAGACACTGTCCATTCCATTTAGCTGCTCTTCCAAATCCTTTGCTGCCTCTGACAGAATTACAATGTCATCGGCAAATCTGAAAGTTTTTATATTTTCTCCCTGAACTTTAATCCCTACTCCAATTTTTTTGTTTCTTTTACTGCTTGCTCAGTGCACAGACTGAATAACATTGGGGCTATGCTATAGCCCCGTCTTACTTCCTTCTCAACTACTGCTTCACTTTAATCCCCCTTGACTCCTACAACCGCCATCTGGTTTCTGTACAGGTTATAAATAACGTTTTTTTCTCTGTGTATTTTATACCTGTTACCTTCAAAAATTCAAAGGTTGTAGTCCAGTCACCATTGTCAGAAGCTTTCTCTATATCTGCAAATGCTATAAACATAGGTTTACCTTTCTTCAGTCTATCTTCTAGGATAAGTCATAGGGGCAGTATTGCCTCGTGTGGTCCTACATTTCTCCAGAACCCAAACTGACGTTTCCTGATGTTGATGTCTACCTGTTTTTCCCTACTTCTGTAAATAATTCATGTCAATATTTTGCGACCATGATTTATTAATATGGTGGTTCTGTATTGCTAATGCCTGTCAGCACCTGCCTTCTTTGGAATTAGTCTTATTACATTGTTCTGGGAGTATTGTGCCTGTCTTGTATATCTTCCACACCATGTGGAATAATTTTCTCCATGGTTGACTTTCCCAAGCATCTTAATAATTTTGAGGTATTATCAATTCCAGGGGACTTGTTTTGAATTAGGTCTTTCAGTGCTCTGTTACATTTGACACATCCTCACCACACAGTATCTCCTCCCTCATCTTCACCTACTTCCTCTTCTTTTTCTTTAGCACTGTACTTACATTCAGTTATCTTATCTAGGCCCTATTTATATTCCTCACACCTTTCAGATTTCCCTTCTTTGCTTCCCATCAGATCTCTTTCTCTCAAAGGCCTGTATAGGTAGCATCTTTCTTTTCCCTAATTATGCATTCTCTTACAGCCTTGCATTTGTCCTCTAGCCATCCTTATTTGATCATTTTGCACATTGTGTCATTCTCATTCTTTAGACACCTGCATTCTCCTTTGCCCACTTCATTTGCTGCATTTTTATATTTTTCCCGTTTTCTCAATTAAATTTGATATATTCTGTGTTATCAATGGATTTTTACGAGATCTTGTCTCTTTACCAATGTGCACTCCTGCTTCCTCCACTATTTCATCTCTCATAACTACCCTTTTATGCCTTCTAGCATATTCCTTTCCTCTGAATCAATCCCAACATTGCCTGACTTATGGTGCTTCTGGAACTTTCAACAACATCTGAGGCCCATCTCCTTAATCTCCAACTTTTTTAACCTAGAAAAAGAAGAAGAAGAGAGAGCACACACACTGCACACACGGGACCTCCAGCGCGGGTTGTCACCTGCTATGTTCCAGCGGCCACTATGACAGACCTGTAGGGGAAAATGACTGCACTGTGCTGTGTCTGAACATGCCCAGCTGTCGGCCATTGCCATTACTACTCATCCTGTAGACATCATCCACACATGTTTGAAAATATTCATGTTTTTTGACTATTTATGCATCTTGTTCTCACATTTTTCTGAATAACCAGAAGTATACTGATATAAATGTGGTTTTAAAATCTCTGTGTTGGCATTATATAGTGTATCTGAAAACTATCAGTACCCCTAGGTCTCTTCTATGTATACAACCTTCTTTCTTCGTGAGGATTAAATTATGCTCTGTGCAAAATTCTACCAGCTGTCTCCCTCTATCATTCCTTTCCCCCAGTTCATGTTTTCTTACTATATTTCCTTCTCTTCATTTTCTTACTAGTGAATTTCAGCCTCACATCATAAAAAATGTTCATCTCCCTCATCCATCTGGATAATTTCATTTACATTTTCATACATTTTCAGACTTTTCAGGAAATGGTGAGTAAGATGGCATATAAACTTTTACTACTGTGGTAGGTTTAGTTTCATGGCTATCTTGGCTGTGATAATGTGTTCACAAAGTTGTTTATAGTAGATAGTCTGATTCCTGTTTTCTTATTCATTACTAGCCCTTCTGTTGCATTACCCTGGTTGATTTTGTGTTGATAAACCGGTACTTACCTGACAAGAAGTTTTGTTCTTCCTGCCACTGCAATTCACTAATTCTGATTATATCTAACAACTTGCTATCCATTTTCTTTTTATATTCTACAACCTTGAGCATTCCTCAGAGAATGTGTTGTGTGCATAGTTCTGCGTAGTCAGCGTGTACACAACTTTCCCACTAGAGCGCGCACCACTAAGCACAACAGCGCAGGTGCAGCGCTCGTCTGTCTCCGCACTATGAGATGACGCTGCCTTAGAGACGGACCAAATTCTGCTTCCGCCAATCCGCGTATTAATATGTAACGCAGCCAATGAGATTGCTGCTAATGTAGAACCTTTCCTCCTCACGGATCACACTCGCACAGTGATACCTGAATGCTCGAGGTATTATAACGAGTGTACAGACCTCCGATTAGTCAGTCTGCATTTGTCTGCACCAGTTTGCATTAGTCTGACCAGTCTATAGTCAAGTTTCAGTCTGCACCTAAGAAGATTATCATATTCCTGTACATACCCATGAAGAGAAATGTATAGACACTTTGTCAAGTATCAGAGATATGTAAGAATAAGATTAACGTAGCAAGACCAAAGGAACTTGTAAATAGCATCCAGAATCAAGTTACATAATGTTTATGTTTGTTATTATTTTAATAAATGTGTGTGAAAATTAATCAAGTTCTGTTTAAAGTTGGTCACCATCAATCTGCTACTCTAAGCATGCTAGTGGCATTTCTATCGTCTGACCTAACGGCAGAAGATAAACACGCCATGATAAGACCATGAGACATATTGCTGACACTCGCCTACTTCATTAGAGTGACAAGTCAAATAATCTGATGGTGTGTGTACTGAAGGTCTTACAGTATGCACACCACAGAATGTCATCTCAGTAAGTGACACAACCATCTGCAGTATCAGCCTAAAAAGGCTATGTCATGTAATGTGGCAGTTGCCCCTGCAACTACTCATAAGGCTGCTGCTCTTCTTCAGGAGCCAGAGGTTAGTGTGGCCTCTCCACAGATACCCCTCCGCTGTGGTTGCATCTACAGTATGGCTATCTCTATCATTAAGGCATGCAAGCGACCCCACTTCAGCAGGGCCCATAGCTACAGGTGCTGGCGAACTAACATAATCTTATTATTACGAAGTCTGTTTTTCTCTATTTTGTGACAGCTGTTCACATCCAGTGACCAGTTATCACATGTAATCTGTTTCTCCTTTTACAATCAACTCAGAAATGTTGCATCATTTGGAACTTCTTCTTATGGATCTGCATTAGGTCATGATCAGTAAATCTCCAACAAAATTTCAGCATTAATTATAGAAACTAATTTTAGTTATCACGTAAAACTGAGGAATGACTAAATTCAATTTCTTTATTGAATCAATATGCCTGCTCTGCGACAAAGACAGGAGAAAGAAACTTCCACATGGGAAAAATATATTAAAAACAAAGATTCCAAGACTTACCAAGCGGGAAAGCGCCGGTAGACAGGCACAATAAATAAAATACACAAACACACACACAAAATTTCTAGCTTTCGCAACCGACGGTTGCTTCTTCAGGAAAGAGGGAAGGAGAGGGAAAGATTAAAGGATGTGGGTTTTAAGGTAGAGGGTAAGGAGTCATTCCAATCCCAGGAGCGGAAAGACTTACCTTAGGGGGAAAAAAGGACAGGTGTACACTCGCACACACACACATAACCATCCGCACATACACAGACACAAGCAGATATTGGAATGAGTCCTTACCTTCTCCCTTAAAACCCACATCCCTTCGTCTTTCCCTCTCCTTCCCTCTTTCCTGAAGAAGCAACCGTTGAGCCATCAGATATATGGTATATGATCCACCAGTGCTTCATGTTACTGAAGCAGACCATTTACGTCCTTTATTTGTTTTTACTGCTTGTGCTCTTTTTCTTTCAACTACCATTTTTTATATTTACAGGTAATAAATCTTACCAACGATTCAGCAGCACCCATTGTCGAAAGCTGGGATCAAACTCTTAGCATGTTTGAGAAGCTAATGCTTCTAAAAGCACTGAAAGAAGAAAAGGTAATTTTTGGCATCTATGCTTTCAAACTTGTGTTTGTAAATTTTGCTTTGCAGTCAGCTAATATTGAATATTATTGTTGCAGCTTGTTTTTGCTATTACTGCCTTTGTGAGAGAAAAGCAAGGCCAAAGTTTTATTGAAAGTCCACAAGTCAGTTTACATGTTCTGTAAGTAATAACTAATGTTAACCAACACAAAAAATACCAGATAGCCTAAGATTTAGTTACACAAAGGCCAAAAATCTTATTCTACATCTACATCTACATCTACATTCATACTCCGCAAGCCACCCAACGGTGTGTGGCGGAGGGCACTTTACGTGCCACTGTCATTACCTCTCTTTCCTGTTCCAGTGTCGTATGGTTCGCGGGAAGAACGACTGTCTGAAAGCCTCCGTGCGCTCTAATCTCTCTAATTTTACATTCGTGATCTCCTCAGGAGGTATAAGTAGGGGGAAGCAATATATTCGATATCGCATCCAGAAACGCACTCTCTCGAAACCTGGTGAGCAAGCTACACCGCGATGCAGAGTGCCTCTCTTGCAGAGTTTGCCACTTGAGTTTGTTAAACATCTCCATAACGCTATCACGGTTACCAAATAACCCTGTGTTTCCACAGAGGTACAGGATGGATGGTTACAAAAATGTTTAATATTTACAACAGTAAATTACCATTTACTATAAACAGCAAATAAATGAAAAAGAGATATAAAAATTCTTCACACATATTGTACTAAAAATGACAGCAGTTATGGCACATAGAAGCTGCAAAACACACAGTGGCTACATTCATATACAAAAATGTCATCGTTTCTTTTGTAACACCCATAAACATGGTAATTTATTGCTTGAACATTACAGACACATGGAAGACAAGGTGCAATAAAATTAGTATTACAGAAATTGCAAGCAGAGCCCTGTGTTCCGGCCCATATAGTCATTAGTTCCTACAGGGGGTGCAGCCAGCAAGGTGCGCACACATCTGCTACTGTCTTAGTTGGCTTGGTGGCCTCTAGTGACTGAATCTAGCATGAACTTCACTCACAAACAATGAAGCAGCACACACACTGAGTCGATAGTTAGAGCAGTCTCTTTCTTTAGTTCTTGCTTCTTAAATAAAATAGTGCCAAAACATATGGTGGCTATTTACTATGGAAAAATATAAGCAATAAATGCTAATACATTTTTGGGATATCTATTGGGTTGTATCTCAAAAAAACACACTCATTTCTGTAAGAATTGGTGTATTTCATACAGATGTACACATTACAAACAAATCATACAGTGAACTGAACAAGCATGATGGTGTGGGCCATTCGGTTACGGAGTCAAAGAACCGGCAACGGGCGAGATATGTCGTTTGTACTTGTCAATGCCATACATCCCCCACCCCTGGCAGTGTGGAGCATGATTTTAGCACAGTGGAAGGGGAGCATGTCGGGCAGTGATGTGATGGGGATATCCTTCTCCAGAGGCAGGGACCAAGATGGGAGGCCGGTGTGGAACTCCTGTTGGTGGTGAGGGCAGACGAGGCATCGGCCCGCACATGAGGATGGAGCAGTGTGGGGAGGGACTGTGTGCCCAGCATGATCAGCTGGCAGCATGCAGACTGTAACCCTCCCTAGGGGGGTAGCTCGGAGGAGCATGTGGTCTACCTGCGTGGGAGCAGGCGAGAGCCAGCAACCGACTGACGGACTGGGTCCTCAGTTGGGTAGGGCGAGTTGTCTTGTAGCAGGATGAAGATTGGTTGTTGTCAATGAGGATGTTGACATCCTCCACACGTTTGTGTGGGACATCGGTTTGCAGAACCAATAGATGGGATAGGGGGGAGGAGGTAGAGTGAGAAGGCGAGAACCCAAGGAATGGCATTGATGGTGATGCAGACACATGTTCTGGTGAGGGCTGCAGTGGCAGCTCTGAGGGGTTATAGCTTGAGCACAAGTCCCCAGTGCAGGCACAAGTCCTCAGTGCAGGGAGGCTGCATAACATCGTCGTGCATGAAAGGCCTGGGTCAAGATCTGCTGGTTTCACATGGTGGAGAGAAACAGTGAGTGGCGAACCTTTAACCCAGATGTCCATCATGTTAGCAGTGCAGTTTATGACCTCATGGGCCTGAATATGGTAGGGCAAGTGGGGGCTGGACAGAGTCATCATGGAGAAAAACAAACTTGCATGAAAGGAGATTGGATGGCACGTAGGAGTGGGGGGCAGGGCAGTATGGCTAGATGGGGGGAGGGGGGGGGGAGGGGGGGAGGCTCGGGGAAATGTTTGAAAAATGCATTTGGATTCAGCTTAGGAAGTTTGGGGAAGGTAGGTTGTAACAGTTCCCCAGGGAGGACAGGCTTTTCACCATAGACGAAGTCATTCCTGGTGCCCTCAATATTTTGTTTGTACGATGACTGTAGGCTAAGGAGTGCCCATGGGAGGGCCTGGATCCCCTGACACCACAGTACTGTCTTCAAAGTTCGATGCCACCATTCTACCAGTCTGCTTGCTTGGGGGGGGGGGGGGGGGGGGGAGGTAGGCAGTTGTGTGACATTTGTTGATACCACACAGATGGCAGAGTTCAGCAAAGAGTGCTGATTCAGACTGACAGCCCTGGTTGATGGTCACAGTAGTGGGGCTCCCAAAGTGGTAACTCTGGGAAGAAACAAAAGCCTTAGCCGCGTTTTTGGTTGTTACCCACACTGAAGAGTAGAGATGGGTGGGGGTGAGGAGTCTGAAGGTGCCAGTTAAGGAGTTGCGCCAGACTTCCTCTCAGACGCTGGCGAATTTTGCTTTGGTGAAAACAGCAAAGTGGAGGTGCTGTTGAGAAGTTGCTGTGTATCCTTGTCCTGATTCTGTACAGATGCAAGGTTAGAAAGATCAACGACCGTTGAGATGGTGCTAATGAAGGAAAGAAAATCTGCAACAATGTTGTCAGTTTGATATAGCAGATGTCATAGAGAACTGAGAGATGCAATCGAAATTCTGAAAGGGGGAAGGGGGCGAGGGGGGGAGGGGTGTGCGTATGGCATCTGCTACTGGTTTAAGGTTAGTCAGGATGTGGAAAGATAGGCGCTTGATGTTGGGGCAGAAGTGTTTCACCACCTCATAAACTGCTAAATGTTTGCGGGTGAAGACAGTATTTTTGTTGGGTGCATGATAGTTTCTTCAAAAAGAACTGAAGTGGCATGACAATGTTGTTGTGGTGTTGTAGGACGGCACCTACTGAGGAGTCACAGCCATCCGAGGTGATAAAGAGTTCAGCATCCGAGATCGGATGAGTGATGGTGACGTCTCGTGCGAGAGAGTCTTTCTGGGCCTGGAAGGCTGCACGCATTGGTTCCATCCACTGAATGGAGCACATCCCTGAAGTTTGCTTGCTGGTGAGGACATTAGTGATGGTGGCCTGGGTGGTGGCTGCTGCAGGCAAATGACAACGGTAGTAGTTTATCATTCCCAGGAACCGACGGAGCTCTTTGTATGTGGTAGGGAGTAGCATGGATAAAATTGATTGTACCTTCGATTCTGAGGTGTGTATACCAGCGGCTGAGACTGTGTACCCCAAGAATTGGACAGATTGTTGGTGCAGTTGCAGTTTCTCAATGTTGATCTCGACTCCATTTGATTGAGAGAGTTTCCTTTACTATCATGATGTGGCATTTTTGGTCTTTGCTGAAGATTAGGATCGTCGATATATATGAAACAGAAGTCGATAATCCAAATGACATGAAATGGTACTTGTACAACCTGAACAGGGCTGATAATCATCGTTTCCGGAATGTCTTTGGGTGTGGCTGGGATTTGGTGATAAGCGTGTTTGCAATCCAGTACACTGAAAATTGTAGTACACTGAAAATTGTAAGCACCCACAAGAAGTTGAGTGAAGTTGGAAATGTTCAGTGTAGGATAATTGTCCATCAGAGTTCTAGCATTCAAAAGTCTGTAATTGCCACACATACGAAAGGAGCCACCCTGTTTAGGGGTGAGGTGTATGGGTGACAAGCAGTTACTATCAGAGGGCTGTAAAATTCCCACCTCAAGAAGTTTTTCTATTTGCTGGTGAGCCAAGTGTAACTTGAGTAGGTTAAGGTGGCAGGCCTTGGTGGCGAATAGGTGGGACCCCGGATGTGATGATGCAATGAACAGTTCCGTTCAAGACAGTGGAAACCAAATATTTGGTGACTGCATCCGCAGGTGAGGATGTGTCAGTTGATTTATTAGGGGTGAACGGCTTGGAAACAGTGTAGTTGTCTGCTCAAGAGGGGAATGGCAGCAAAACAGTCACAGTTTTGTTATGTTTTTGCCGGTTTGGATGGCAGTTTGCGAGTGCTGAACATTAGGCAGACGTGAGCGGTGCACGTAGAGGGTGTCTGTTGTCCATAGTGTGTAAGAGAGGCGCACTTGGCAGTGGCAGCATTGCTGGTATGCTTTGATCTTTGGAGCGAGCTGTGGAAGGAGGAGCGAGAGGGGGTGAATTTTATCAACACACTGGGTGGGTGCATGCCTGGTGGTGAGGGGCTTGGTCAGAGTCTGAACTGGTGGATTGTCATGAGGCATGTGACTGTTGGTTTGCAAACCATGTGAGAGAGACAATGAGTGGTGCAGGAGGTGGGGTAACACTGTGTGGTTGAGACTGGAGTCACACGCGATGGGTGTGGTGTTGCTAACCTGTGTGACAGATGAAGGCTTGGGTGTTGGCACTGTCGAGTGGTGGTGTGAATTGATGCAGACAGTGATTATGGCAAGCTAATCCTTGGCATGTGCAATTCAATATTCCAAAATGGCATTCTCACAGCAGAGGCCGCATTTGTCGGAACTTTCCACCTGGATGCAATTCATGGTTTCACTAGTCCTGCTCGTGAGAGCCATGCACTAAACAGTTAACAGCGTTCACACTCGGAGCAGGTGACAGAGCATGGTCACACGGAATGTGAGAGTTGGAAGTGTGGTGAAACAAAGAACCACGAACGACGTTTGGAGACAGTTGGTGGTGTGATAAGTCGATTCCCTGGATTGATTCTGAGATGTCCACCACATGGAAGATCCAGGATATGGAGAGGCCATTACAGAAACAGAACTGAAGCTCAATGGAGCCACAGGTCTGGAGTGTAGATGAGTTCACAGCTCACAGGAGAGAGTGTGTGTATGAGAGGGGGTGTGTGACCATTGATTTAGGTATGATTGAGTCATCAGCACTAGTGTCCATGAGGAAGTTGCAATTTGAAGATCAGTCTCTGACATAAAGGTGGCCATTCAACGGGATGGAGGTGTGGATGGAATGTAACATGGGTTGGCATTTATCAGACAATAGGCTTTTCGGATGCTTGCATGAGGGGGGGGGGGCACTTATTTGCATCATCGCCAGATACGGTAGGTACCAACAGTGAGGGTACGTTGAGAGTGATGGCAGCCGATTGTCCTCTATATGTTCGAGTTTGTACACCAGTGTGGTTGGCGTAAGCACAATATGCAGTGGCTCGGTGGGCAGGCAGGGAGTGTGCTTGCTGGGTGCCAGGTGGCATAGCATTCTGGGGACGGAGCGCAGCCTGGCTCTTCCTGCAGTCAGGAAAGCTACTGGTGCAGGAGTGCCAACTTGTTGCGTGAGCTGCTGCTGTTCGCGCTAGTGTGTGAATAGACCTGGTCAGCCATCTGCAGACATGAGCCGATGGATTACAGGGCATGGCAGAGGAGATAAACCTGGAGATTATTAGGCTGTTTTTATAACCACACCAACCACTGGGTTTCGTCTGGCATCATCTGCTTGCTGATCAGGAGGTGTAGCCAGCACCAAAGCAGGGACGGGGTGCAGTCACCGAGATGTTCCTGAGATGGTCAGCTGACTTTTCTTGCTGGTTAGCTTGCTGCTGCAACCTAATTTTCTCTTCTTCTCTGAAGTATATCTGCTAGGAACAAGAATTTTTCAAGATTCTTTCTACGTATAAAAATAAGCAGACATGTGCAGTTTCTTTTGCTTCACTTCACAATGTCCAAAGGTTAAAAAAAGAGTTCATATACAAATAAGAAAAGGTTGGCTTAAAACCCAAGTCCATTCTCATTCTGAATCTGAATACATGTCTTATCTTTTCCAACTCCAAAACAAGCATTAATTAATAATATCTCAACTGTTCTTTTATTCCCCACTACAATCATCAAAGTTATAAAACAGCACAGAATACATAAAAACTCCTTGTTCTATCACTATGGCTTCCATGGCATGACCGGCAGACACTTGTCGGTGCCATTCGACTGCCACATCTACAGTTGCCTCACGATAAACTTCAAACCTGCACACACAGACAGGTGTTGCACAATAAATACTCTCTCTCTCACTTATATTTAAAATATCGTGTGTTCGATACAGCCGGCCAGGGTGGCCGAGCGGTTCTAGGTACTACAGTCTGGAACGGCGCGACATATACGGTTGCAGGTTCGAATCCTGCCTCGAGCATGGATATGTGTGATGTCCTTAGGTTAGTTAGGTTTAAGTAGCTCTAAGTACTAGGGGACTGATGACCTCAGAATTTAAGTCCCATAGTGCTCAGGGCCATTTGAACCATTTGTTCAAGACGGAGGTGTGGATGGAATGTAACATGGGTTGGCATTTATCAGACAATAGGCTGTATACTATAATGGTTCAAAACACTATATACCCCCCCTCAGATTGAACATGCAATATTTTATACATAACCATTATGCACATTAAAGTCCTACATAATAACAATTCACATTTTAAAAGTATTCATCTATTATGTAGGTTTATATACTTTTTTTTTCTTCACCCATAAATCTTTGTACTCTATAGAGCAAGCTTCCGGTTCTTGTCTTTCTACTGATTCCTTACTCTACCTTGTTTTTTAGAACATAAGCATTTATTTATAATTTCATTCCACATTATTATTGCTTAGGAATTGTGAGGATTCTTTCTTTAAGTCCAATCACAAACTTCAGGTGCTCATGTCACTTGAGTACTTTATTCTTTATTCTAATTCTTTGTACTACTTCTTTAGTATGTAATAGTCTCATTATTTATAGACTGTAGCTTGGAGGAACTCTGGGCAAAATAAAAATGTTCCCTCTTGACACTCATAAACTTACCTCAGACGTGATAATGCTAGTGTTGCATAGAATACAAACTTACCAGAATAATCCTATAAAACATGTGACGTCTGTCATGATACTGTCCCCTCCTGCTAGGACCAGTACCTATACCTTACTTGTGGGTTGACCATATGAGTGCACTTCCTCTTTCCGTTCTGGCAGGTACACCCCTTCATACAACATCCCTATTTTTTAGACCACAGGTCGTCCTATTTCCACGTAGCTACCTTTGCCCTGCCCTTTATATTCAGTAAATGTCCAGTATGCCCCCTTATTCTGTCTTGAGTAGGCCTCACAGTTCTTTACCCTAGTATATGTTGATATGTATAGTATTTTTTTTAATTACATAATCAAATGCCCACTACAGTCTGCTCATCACCTTCTATACCTGTAACAGATATCATGTCTGGATATTCTATTCAGTAGATAATATGTTTACTTAGGCTATATGAGTCCCTCTATCCTACAATTCTTTGGCTTATTTTCTCTTTCATACTTATACATCCTCCTTATGTTTGCTTGACATACTCATCATAGTTCATATAGTTCGCAGGTCATATATATATACATATATATTTAAAAAATAAGCAATGTAGAGCCGTCATAATAAAGGAAAAGATGTGTGCATATTTCCTGATGTACACATATCTTTCCCCCTACAACACTAGGCAGGTCTAACATCTTTCTAATCTGTTACCTCATTGTTTGTGTATCCATCTCTTTTTGTATGTATGTATTTGTGTAGTCTTATTCCTCAGTCTTATCAAAAAATAAGATGTGGTTATAGAAACTGTGGAGAGTAGGTAGGACTTCTGCAATAGTCACATGTGAATAAGGAAAGAGGGAAAAAATAGATAGGTCCTCAAATGAGAAGTATGAAAGGAAAAAAAAAAGATTGCTAAGATCAAGGAAGATATAGAAGATAGCCCCAAAGACAAGAAACCCTTTCCATCCCCCTTTCCCAGGATCCCTACCTCGCAGGTACTTGAGAGGGATGCTGGAGGAGGTTTGGTGTTAAATCGTCTCCTACATAACGGACATTCCTACCTTCACCCTTGAAGTCCGCAAAGGAAATCTTAGCAACCCTATGGAATTGGCAAGGGTTGTTGGAAGGTGTGGTGTGTGTTTTGTGTTAGTCATAATTTATGTGTTCTCGTAAACCATGCTTTTATCCACAATACCCACCCCTTTCAAACTGATACAAACCCTCCCATCTACATCACATCTCATAAAAGGTATAAAATATTTTGTACTAAGTAGAAAATTATATGCTATAGTATCATTATTTAATTAGTCATCCAGTATTATATGTTCTGCTAATGTAATATTCACATTTGTTCATTAAGATAAACATGCATTAGGAAATATAAATCTTAACTCTGGCCCGGTTATGGTGGTACATCTGTCAAAGAATAACGCAGTTGTCCTAAGGCCAGTTCAGTGAGTATTGAAACCTCATGTAGAGCAAAAAAGTCTGAGAATAGTATTCCCATGACCGAGGGAGATAAGAATTGACCAGGCACCTAATATATCCTGTCACAAGGCTGTGCCAAATGACTGAGATCGGAGACAACATGTGTACAAATTTCTTCCTCGTGCTGCAGCCGAGCAAAGTCAGGACATGTAACTGACTGGAACAAAAAAATCTCTTACCAGGAGCAATTTTGGATGACGTATTCACAAATTCTCACTGGTATGGTTTTTTCCAGTACCTCTAAGTGTGGGATGATAGAATAGTTTGGGGGAATTCGGCACAGGAAGATTATTACTGAAGAAACACCGATAACAACTTGGGACCTGACGGTCGTCACTCCGCCTTTTAACTAAGAATATTAACATCCCTGGGGGATATACAACTATGCCTGGGTCCCATGGATCTGGTATTAACTGTTCTTGTGCATTGTGAGACCAGTATTTTCTTTAAATTTCTTTTGAAAGTCTCCCCACTGCAAATCAGTCACCAGTTCCATAGTTAACACAACATTGGGTGAAGTTACTCGTTTTTCTACTTGTTCCTGGATAAGTTTGTATTCTCTCCAGAGTTCGTCTATGCTCTTCCTGGTATCAGTAAATTTGGAAGAAGCCATAGGTGACATATTCCTGGATGTTATTCTCTCAGTGACTTTCCAATCTGTAATTTCTTCTACCTGTTCTTCCAAGATATTTATACACTCCTGGAAATTGAAATAAGAACACCGTGAATTCATTGTCCCAGGAAGGGGAAACTTTATTGACACATTCCTGGGGTCAGATACATCACATGATCACACTGACAGAACCACAGGCACATAGACACAGGCAACAGAGCATGCACAATGTCGGCACTAGTACAGTGTATATCCACCTTTCGCAGCAATGCAGGCTGCTATTCTCCCATGGAGACGATCGTAGAATTGCTGGATGTGGTCCTGTGGAACGGCTTGCCATGCCATTTCCACCTGGCGCCTCAGTTGGACCGGCGTTCGTGCTGGACATGCAGACCGCGTGAGACGACGCTTCATCCAGTCCAAAACATGCTCAATGGGGGACAGATCCGGAGATCTTGCTGGCCAGGGTAGTTGACTTACACCTTCTAGAGCACGTTGGGTGGCACGGGATACATGCGGACGTGCATTGTCCTGTTGGAACAGCAAGTTCCCTTGACGGTCTAGGAATGGTAGAACGATGGGTTCGATGACGGTTTGGATGTACTGTGCACTATTCAGTGTCCCCTAGACGATCACCAGAGGTGTATGGCCAGTGTAGGAGATCGCTCCCCACACCATGATGCTGGGTGTTGGCCCTGTGTGCCTCGGTCATATGCAGTCCTGATTGTGCCACTCACCTGCACGGCGCCAAACACACATACGACCATCATTGGCACCAAGGCAGAAGCGACTCCCATCGCTGAAGACGACACATCTCCATTCGTCCCTCCATTCACGCCTGTCGCGACACCACTGGAGGCGGGCTGCACAATGTTGAGGCGTGAGCGGAAGACGGCCTAACGGTGTGCGGGACCGTAGCCCAGCTTCATGGAGGCGGTTGCGAATGGTCCTCGCCGATACCCCAGGAGCAACAGTGTCCCTAATTTGCTGGGAAGTGGCGGTGCTGTCCCCTACGGCACTGCGTAGGATCCTACGGTCTTGGCGTGCATCTGTGCATCGCTGCGGTCCGGTCCCAGGTCGACGGGCACGTGCACCTTCCGCCAACCACTGGCGACAACATCGATGTACTGTGGAGACCTCATGCCCCACGTGTTGAGCAATTCGGCGGTACGTCCACCCGGCCTCCCGCATGCCCACTATACGCCCTCGCTCAAAGTCCGTCAACTGCACATATGGTTCACGTCCATGCTGTCGCAGCATGCTACCAGTGTTAAAGACTGCGATGGAGCTCCGTATGCCACGGCAAACTGGCTGACACTGACGGCGGCGGTGCACAAATGCTGCGCAGCTAGCGCCTTTCGACGGCCAACACCGCGGTTCCTGGTGTGTCCACTGTGCCGTGCGTGTGATCATTGCTTGTACAGCCCTCTCGCAGTGTCCGGAGCAAGTATGGTGGGTCTGACACACCTGTGTCAATGTGTTCTTTTTTCCATTTCCAGGAGTGTATTTATAATCTCGGAGATCACTAGTTTCTCTCTGAAATTTCTTTCCACAGTATTCACACCTGTAATTTGTGAATGCGTAATTGGTATCAACTTCTCTTGCTTATCAATGCTCTCTCTTACAGTATGTAATCTCTGCTTTACAGCATTGAACTTAACACTACATAAATTTTCAAATGATCCAAGTTTTTCATTGATTTCAGTTTCTACCATTTTACATTTTTCCTCAGTATGAAATTCTAATCTTTTTGCTAAATCTTGGTTTTGATCATTCTGTTTCTGACTAAAGTCAGTGAATAGTTGATATATATGAAGGTTTAAAGAACTCGTTTATTCTTTCTTTAAATCTAAATTCAATTTTTCAACTTTACTATTTAGTGTGTTAAATTCAGTCTTTAGTAAACATATATTTGTTGCCTGACTATTCAAGGTTTCACTCTGGTCATTTAGAACTTCACTTTGAGCATTTAAACTATAATGTACCAAACCTATTTCTTTCCTTAGAGTTTTATTCTAGCATTTAATCTAGAATTTAAAGTTTCATTTAATTGTAAACTCTGGGCTTCTAGTTTATCATTTAGTTCCTTTCTTAAAGCCGCTGAATATGCACTCTGTGCATGTAATTTAGTGTTTTGATCTTTGATTAGGTTTACTAACTCAGACCAGTCGGGCATTTCTCTACTGACTCTCATAGTCATGGATGGTTCTTGAGTTTTTTCCATTTGTCCTAAGTTATCCATATTCTTATTAGCTTTAGACCTAGTAATCATTAAAAGGAAATTCAACTCTGAGTATAATAACTACAGTAATATTGTTCACTTTACAATTCTTACTCATCTGTACTAAAATAATAAAGTTCTGTTTTACGCTCACTCGGTGTAGAGTTTACGCTGCGTCAGCGAGCGGATGTGTAACCAGTACCGGTGAACAGCAACTGGTGCTGGCGGCATCAGATGCTGATTTCTGTGTCTGCTTACCCACGATGTGCAAGAGCTGTATACTCCCTACACCAGATTTTCTCAGTCAAATTCTTTTCAGCATATCTCTTCTTAGTCTAATACATTGATCTCTTCTCTCCATTCTTTTAACGTTATTACTTTCTTATGTCTTCCCTTTTTTGCATTTACTAATTTTCACCATTAGAATTTTTAGCCAGAATCCAATTCCGTGAATTGGTTCTTTTATGTTGTTAGGCTTGATTGCTATGGAAACACAATATCTTCTTATCTAGTTTTCATCTCCAAATTCTTGTTTTCTTCTGTTCTTTCACACAGGTTGCCATGTTCTAGCACTCTGGAAGACTTAAAGTGGCAAAAGTGTGAAATCCCACTTCTTTAATGATACGCCTGACTTGAGATGGTCAGCTGACTTTCCTTGCTGGTTAGCTTGCTGCTGCAACCTCCTTTTCTCTTCTTCTCCAAAGCATATCTGCTAGGAACAGGAATTTCTCACGACTTTTTCTGCTTATAAAAATAAGCAGTCATGTGCAGTTTCTTTTGCTTCACTTCATGATGTATATTTGAACATCAAACTTTTACAAAACTTCTTTCCCACATAAACAAACACTATCAAGAAAGTCTCTTTGTGTGTCCAAAGGTTAAAAACAATGTTCTTTTCTTTTCCCACTACAATTGTCAAAGTTATAAAACAGCACAGAATACATAAACACTTCTTGTTCTTTCACTATGGCTTCTGTGGCACGACCGTCAAACACTTGTTGGTGCCGTTCGACCCCCACATCTATGGTTGTCTCACAATAAACTTCAAACCAGCACACACAGACGAGTGATTCACAGTAAATACTCTCTCTCACACTCATATTTAAAATATTGTGTGTTCAAGATGGTAGAAGGCCGAGTGGTTCTAGAATTTAAGTGGAAATTCTCGAAACACTATAACATTGTTCACATCAGGTGGGGGCCCGTAAAATGCACTGAGGGGATGAACGGTCACTGGGGGTGGAAACTGGCCTGGAAATGTTCGTGATATACACTGGGCATTGTCCACTTTGTGAATCGATGAAGCAGTAAAGCACTCAGGCATCGCAGGAGTATGATCGGTACACGTGGTCTGCATCTGATACATAATTTATGCACGAAATGCAGAATCCACATCAGCATGATGAAATGCAAGGACCTTGCTCTCCTTTATCATTTTCAAAATGCACTTGTTGATGCATTCTTTAAAAAAAATAAAACTAAAAAAGGAAGACAGGTACCAACTATAGTTTTATTTTTAATGGTATTCAGAAATCTTGAAGAGACTAGCACAGTGATATAATTCATGTTAATGATGGCTCTGAAACATTTTGCAAAAACATCTGAAAAATGATCTAAACTAGAAAGGCAATGCAGTCACAACTGTATATCTGTGTATTGATGTGCAAACACTTCCAACTGTATCTCCATAGTCTCTTTAATAATGTTTTATTGTTTTTATACTGTGTGCACAGTGGATAATGCTCAGAAATAAGAGATTCTGTGGGCTGCAAAGGCAAGATCAGTATTGGTGTGCTTCCACACTACATGTAATCTGACCTATATAAACCATACCACATTCCCAAGGTACTTTATATTCTTCAGCCTTCTTCATTCATGAAAGAAAGTCTGCAGTCTTAGATAGTGAGAAAACTGCTTTAACTTAAAATTTTCAGAAGACCTTGCCTACATTGAACAAGACTAACTAATGGAAGAAAGTTGTAGATTTTGTCCAAGAGACTATCTTCCTTGTCCAATATCTGGTTTTTACATTAATTACCAGCACACTGTTGGTCTTGCAGGCAAAGTATCCATTTTTCCTGAAGAAAAAAAAAAACAAAAAAAAAACAACTCTAAGAATCATAAACTGTATGTGTCCTATGTGCAAGTGCCTTAAGCGTACCCTTGATGGTGACGGGAACTGGAAGACCATAAATACAAATCCAACAATGGAAACTCCCAGTTGGAATATCAATAATATAAGGGAAAGCTAGACTGCTACTCACTGTAAAGATGACATGTTGAGTTGCAGACAGGCACAGTGACCTTCCATCTTAAGCATCCTTCAGAAAAGGAAACACACACATTCATTCACACACACATGAGCTCCATCTCTGGCAGCTCGGACCTGAATGCAACTGTCACATAGAACTGAAGCAGCAATCTGGAGGGGGTAGCAAAGGGGAGGCAGTAGCAGGATGGGTCAGAGAGACAAATGCTGGCTTGTAGTGTGTGAAGGAACAAGATTCCCATCAGGTGCTGCATTGGGCAGCAGTAGGGCATGGAGATGGAGGTAGGGGGTGGGGGCAAGAAAGGAGAGGAGTGGAGAAGGGGAAAGATGTGTGGGTGCATTGGGAGAGGGCAGCACACAAAAAAATGTGAGTGGGCAAGAATAGGGGGAAGTGATATGACAGAGGAGGCAGAAACTGTTTCGTGCAGGGTTTGGGGACAGTAGGTTACCATGGGTTGAGGTCAAGACAATTTTGCTAGCAGAGAACATGTGTAAGAATAATTCCCTTCTGCACAGTTCAGCTGGTGGTGGAGGGAGGATCCAGGTGGTCCAGGTTGTGAAGCAGCCATTGAAATTGCATATGTTGTGTTCAGCTGAATGTTGTGCACAGGGTGATATACTTTGCTCATGGCCACAGCTTGGCAGTGGCCATTCATCCTGGTGGACAGCTAGTTGGTTAACATACCAATAGGAGAAGCTGTGCAATGATAGCAGCAGAGCTGGTATATGACATGCCTGCTTTCACCTGTGATGGGGTAGGATAAACCTGTGACAGAGCTAGAATGGAAGTATTGGGTAGTTGGATTGAGCAGGTCTTGCACCTGGATCTTCCATAGGGATATGATTCCTGTGGCAAGGTGTTGGGATTGTGAGTGGCATAGGGATGGACTAGGACATTGTGGAGGTTTGGTGAGTGATGAAACACCTCTTTAGGAGGGGTGGGAAGTATCTTGAGTAAGATGTCCCTCATTTCAGGGCATGATGATAGATAATCAAAGCTCTGACAAAGGACGTGGTTCATTTGCTTCAGTCCAGAGTGTTACTGGGTGATGAAATAGGCACTCCATTGTACCTGGTTCTTAGGTACGTTGGGATGATTCGGGTATGTGGGAAAATGGCATGGGAGATCTGTTTGGTGACTATGTGTAAGGGATAGTGCCTGTCTTCACAGACAGGTCTTGGTGAGAACCTCAGCATACTGGACAAAGGAGTTCTTGTCACTGCAGATGCACTATCCCATGGTAGCCAGGCTGTATGGGACAGATTTGTTGGTGTGGAGAGATAGCAGCTGTCGAAATGCAGGTATTGTTGGTGTCTGGTGGGTTTGATAAGGACAGAGGTGTTGATGGAGCCATCAGTGATGAGGTGTTCAATTTACAAGAAGGTAGTGTACTAGGTAGAGGAGGACCAGGTGAGATGGATGAGAGATAAGGTGTTGAGGTTGTGAAGGGTTGAGGATAGGGTGTTTGGCTGTGACTCCAGGCCATGAAGATATCATCAATGAACCTGAACCAGACTAAGGGTTTTGCATTTTGGGAGGTCTCCTATAGATAGCCCATAAACAGGTTGGCATACGAGGGTGTCATGCTTGCCACAGATTTGTTTGTATACATTCCCTTCAAAAAAGAAGTGGTTGTGAGTTATCAAAAGTTAGTAAGGTGAATAAGGAATGAGGTGTAGTGGCTTTGGAGTCTGAAGGTCATTGGGAAATGTAATTTTTAATAGTGGTAAGACCATGGGCATGAGGGATGTTAAGGGAAATGGTGTCAACAGTGACAAGTAGGGATCCAAGAGGTGAAACAGTGGAAATAGTGGGGAGTCGGTGAAGGAAGTGGTTGGTATCTTTGACGTGGAAAGCTAGATTACGGGCAATTAGTTGAAGGGATAGAAAGGAGCCACCAGGATTGTTGGGTTCTGGAATTTTGGGGAGCATGTAGAGAGTGGGTGTGCAGGGTATCATAGAGGTGAGGAAGGAAATGAATTCAGGGGAGAGGTTCTAGTATGGGCATAAGGGTTTAAGCAAGGACAGGAGGTTACATTGGACTTCTAGGATGGGGTCACTTTGGCAGAGTTTATAGTTGGAGGAGTTAGATAATCAGCAGAGGCCTTCAGCCAGGTAGTCACTGCAGTTTGTGACAAAAGTGATGAAGCATTTCTCTACAGATACGATGATTAGGTCAGGATTAGTTTTGAGTTTGTGTGCAGCTGTCCTTTCTTCTGCTGTAAGTTTGGTGTTCTGTGGAATGGATCTGGGGAAGGATGGTGAGGCCAACTTGGACATAAGGAATACCTGGAAAGTGACCAAGGGATTGTTAGGTGGAAGGTAGGGGGTGGGGGCAGGATCACCATTAAATGGTGGTATGAACAGTGAGAGGGTTGGAGGGATCTGTGGCAAAGAAAAGTTTCTATTGCAGGGATCAGCAGAAGGAGAATAGGTCCATCATGGTTAAATGTGGGTGTAAGGTTAAAGGTGAGGCCTTTGGATAGGACTGAAACTTTTGTGGGACGCTGTTTTTGGTGGAAATGTTAACAAGAGTGTTATAGGGATGTTTTGGCTCTGGATTTCATGAAGCAATGGTAGGAATTTTTGGAGGATGTTGCAAGCTAGGCAGGATCTCGGTGCTGTGGAAGGCTTAATGAGAGGGAACACTGAGTGTAGGACAGGGATGAATAGTTGTGCCCTGAGACAGAGTAGGATGTCAGGAAGTTGGATAACTCATGGAAGTGGTGTCTAGAGAGTGACTCCAGGTGCTGGAGAGCAAGGGATTCAATTTCAGAGCTGTGATGTATGTGGCAGGGATCCCACAGTAGCAGTATCTTGTGGATGGAGCAGAGGTGGTTCTGGTATGTCAGTCCCATGGAGATATGTGTTTGTTGTACCAAGGACTGGTGGTATCTAAAAAGGTGAAGGTTATTGTGAAAGGAGAGGGTGGGATCCAGAGAAAGGAATAGTTAAATCATTCTGGAGAGGAGTGGTGTGGGAAGCACTTAAGAAACAGGATGTGGAACTGGCACAAATCATAAAAATACACAAAACTGCTTGAAACTATGTAAAAATAGGCACAATACATTAGAAATGTAGAGAAAAGTGGGAGAAAAGATATGTATGAGGTAAGGGAGTATGAGTTTGTTGGGCCCATGTAGGCGAGGAAAATAAAATGTGAAAATATGCAAGGATGAGGGAGGAAGTGGGATCAATAGAAATAAACATAATTATAACTATCAGAGAGGGAAAAATCTGGGGCATCAAATGCTTCATTGACAATTTGCACAGTGCTGTACCCATGTGTTCAGTGTGGACAATATCACTGATACAGTGTGGCTCAGAAGTATGAGCTATTTGGAAGGCAATCAATAAACACAGGAAAGAAGTGAAAGAATAGACACTGTGAAGGCTAGGATAAGGGATAGCAGGGCATGGGGAGGGGGGGGGGGGGGAGCACTGTTTGATGGAGTGTCCAGGGACTAAACTGCCAACAGATATAACATTGGGAGGCAATGGGACACCAGGGTTTTGGGGCAGGGAGGGGGGAATGGGGAGTGAAAAATTAGAGGAGCAGGGAAGGAGAAAAATGGATGAGTGCATTGGTAGAGGGCAACACACAAAGAGGTTGAGAGGATGGGAATAGGGCTGCTTCACAACACAGGCCGCCTGGATCCTCCCCTCCATCACCAGATTTACTGAACAGTGCACATGAAAATTATCCCTACAACACGTTCTCCACTGCCAAAATTATCCTGGCCTCAACCTATGGCAACCTACTGTCCCCACACCCTCAACCCAAGAGTTCTCTGCTTCTCCTGTCCTATCACCTCCTCCGTATACCCTTCCCCTCACCCTCTTTGTGTACTGTCCTATGCCAATTTACTCAACCATCCTTCCACTTCCCCACTACTCTCCTTTCTTATGCACCATTAATTTTACAATACCATGTCTATTCTTTTGATTATTCTCTCAAATGTGGTTGATATAGTTGTCAATCTGGAAGTGGTTTTGAATATCAATATCCAACAACCCCTGGCTGGAATTTACTTATGCTGGCAGCTAAAGAGAAAACAAGTGATTGACTCAAATATTTTAAACATGTATAAATTACAAATTACTCAGTTTATAGATAAGTATACAGTACAACTTATTTCAAATAATAATAACAGAGTTACAACAAAAACCATGCTTTTGTGAAGTACTTATTTTAAGGGTGAGTTTCTTTAATAAGTCTTTATTTTTCAGCTACAAGGATACCTCAAATGTTGTGCCTCTCATATTTGTTTTGAGCACTGGATCTGACCCTTTTGGAGCATTTCAAAGGTTTGCTACAGAGAAAGGATTCAGAGACAGAATACTGTCTATTTCATTGGGGCAAGGTCAAGGTCCAGTTGCTGAAAAACTTATTGGTACTGGCACAGCAAATGGAGACTGGGTCTTTTTGCAGGTAAGACCAGTTTGTAAGTTTCTTTGATGTGTCAATTACAGTTTCTTATCTATTAAAATTTGAAGATTAATCAGTTACTGACTTAAGTTTATGAAAGTATATTTACATGTAAATGAAAATCAAAATGTTATATGTCTTACGATAAAAAGCTATTGTTACTGGCAGAATTAATTTTTGTTTCAATATTACAATTGCAGAACTAGTCTTTTGTACTGAAATAGTAAGTTCCATCGAATTTTTCCAAACAGTGATCATCACAAATTGAGCAATACTCCTACAGAACACATCCAAAGAAAAAAGAGAAACACAGAGAAAAAATTTAATTTTTAATTTGTAAATTCCATGTATCATGGTATAAAATTCTTCGGGGTTGTTTTACTTATCGTAGCTGGTAATCCATCGCAGCAAAAGTCCTGGAATAGTAACTGTAGGTTTTTACCATAAAGTAAAAATAAAATTTAATCAAGTATAGTGTTTCATTTTATATTCATTAAAGTTTCAATATAAAGGCATCTTTGACAAATCTGAAATAAGTTTCAACATACTTACAAGAAGCTACATGCTTGCTCTCCAAAATCACACAAAATCCTGACCTCTCCTGCCAACATGGCTCTAACTATTTATACTTTCTTAACAATCCTGAACAATCCTCAGCATTGTTTAAAATGAATATTTGATTAATTAACAATTAAAATCGATACAAAAAATTGAAAATACATATCTGATTGTATATTTACTCTAAATCAGCTAGTACACTGCGATATTAGTACATGTCTGTTATTTTATTCAAGAATAAATTCTCAAATAAGAAATTACAATAATACATTTACATTTTTATTAATTACTAGAGGCTCCCTTCATGGGAATTGTTCCCTTCATTTACAGAGTTTCTACACTTTGAACTGAAAGAGATTAAACAGTTATTTTAACTAATTAATGGGAAATCTCATATAAAGATGTGAAACAATTACTAACAAAGAGATAGAGGGGCTGGCCAGTACTTACCTCAGCTCAGTACAGCCGATAGACACACAAAAAACAACCGAAAATTTAAGTTCCTAGCTTTCGGAATAAATGTTCCTTCATCAGGGAGGAGAGAGGGGAAAGAAAGGGAAGAAGGGAAAGTGGATTTAGTTACTCACAACGCAGGTTATGAAGCAACAGGGAAAGGAAAACAGGGAAGGTAGCAAAGGACAACCATGCCTCCATCCTTGCTACCTTCCCTGTTTTCCTTTCCCTGTTGCTTCATAACCTGGGTTGTGAGTAACTGAATCCACTTTCCCTTCTTCCCTTTCTTTCCCCTCTCTCCTCCCTGATGAAGGAACATTTATTCCGAAAGCTAGGAACTTAAATTTTCGGGTTTTTTTTTTTTTTTTTTTTTTTTTTTTTTTTTTTTTTTTTTTTTGTGTTTCTATCGGCTGTACTGAGCTGAGGTAAGTACTGGCCAGCCCCTCTACCTCTTTGTTAGTAATTGTTAAACAGTTATTTTCTCAGTTATAATTTTTTCTGGACAAGTTACAAATTTTGTTTACATGTGCAATCCTGAATTAGACGGGAAACTGTTTGTTTTAAGTGGTTCTTAGTGAGCTGTTACATTTCAATCGTTGTGACTTCTCACTATGACGGGGATGAGTGAGTTTTGTAATTATAGTATACTTTTATCTTGGAAATTGGTAATCTATTACATGATTGTCTTAAACTACTTTGCTCTATGTTTAACAATGTTCAAATCTCTCTCTCTCTCTCTCTCTATCTCACTCATCAAACACACACTCAGGTGTAGGCTCTGACATCACATAAATGAATCAATTGACAGTTGTGCAGACTTCGTTTGACTGTTGTGATATCACCAGCAGTGTCATGGTGCAGTCCGCACCCAATGGTGCACCTCCCAACTTCAAGTCTGTATACCAAATTGCAGAAAACTGCAGGGCCCTGCAGGTCCTGCAACTCCCTGCAAACACTGTTCCAACTTGAAGACACAGTACTCAGGCATATCACATCACATGCAGGAACAAATTACAAAACCCTTGAAAGAGTTTTCTATTCTTAACTATTTAACTAATAAGTGTTTGCAACTACCAGATTCCTGATGCATAGGCTGCAAAGAGATGGGTTATACATCACTCTATTATACTAGGTGATCAAAAAGTCAATATAAATTTGAAAACTTAATAAACCACGGAATAATGTAGATAGAGATGTAAAAGAAGAATGGGGAATTTGCTAGTTCAGCTTTACGATCCTATTGCCATAAGAAGGGGATTCAAACTAGTAAAGGTCCAATTCTTCAGTTTCTCCCAGCGTTTTTGTTGTTCGAACAGTCCACGGGTATACTGCCAGTTCATAGTGTCCAATGGGCACAATATTTCAGTGATCATACATTTCGCCATCGTTAGGTGCGCTGACGAACTGAACTCCTGAGGGCGGGCGGCCGATTTAAATCCCCTGGTGAATAGTGAAACCACGTCAAAGCTCACTAGGATATCAGTGTCTTTCAGTCTGAAGTTGTCAAGACATTTCACAAAATCCACAGAATTATGGATATGGTGAGGGGATTTACCTTCATATGGGCTAAGTAATTCAGCCATATATTTTGCCAGCAAGTAAGTAGGTGCCCTAATATTGCTGACAATCGGGCACATAGGTACCCCCTCTTTGTGGGCCTTAGGGAGTCCATAAAGTCTTGGTGGTACAGGTCCTTGAGGTGACAATTTCTTGGTGTCCCCCTCAGGTAGATTCATGTTCTTGAGTAGAGCCCTGGTTTTGTTCTCCGCCTTCTTCGTGGGGTCAGCGTTGATCATCCTATAGGAGTCATCATCTAGCAGCGCTCATCTTCTCAATGTAGTCCTTACAGTAAAGAACAACAGTGACATTGCCTTTGTCAGCAGGTAAGATAACAATCTCAGAGCACTCTCTTAGGTCCCAAATTGCCACACTCTCTCTACTGGTAATGTTAGTCTTCGTAGGTTTAGTTCTGGTCAGAGCCCATCATGTTTCCTGCGAGGAGTGAGGGGATTTAAATTCCGACGCCCACGTCTTCGTGACTGCTGGTGCACGGGCGCAGACAGCGAAGAGAGCGGCCTGCGGGGGGAGGGGATTTAAATCAGCCACCCGTCCTCAGGAACTCAGTTCGTCAGCGCACCTGACGATGGCGACACGTCTGATCACTGAAATATTTTGCCATTGGACACTATGAACTGGAAATATACCCATGCACTGTTCGAGCAACAAATACGCCTGGAGAAACTGAAGAATCACATCATATATTTTTTCGGGGAAGACGTGTATTGCAGTATGAAGAAACTCGACAAGCTGCGCCACCGAAGATGCTGTTTTCTGAGTGATCCTGCATTCCTGAAGAGGTGTCGTAAAGAGCAGACTGTGCCGAACTTTGCTTAGGTCATGCATCACATCGATTCTGCAGCAGCCAAGAGAATTAAGAGACGGGCCAGCCTTGCCTTGGTACGTGAGAGGGTACACTTTACTCACTGCAACTTTGAATACAACTCGTGTAACTATTTAAACTTCATCTTAAACTGGCCAATCAGTTTAATTTGTGGACCTGGGACAGGGTGGATGGTGTTACCTGGACGACAGCCGATTCTGCACATAAAAAGGCCACTGGGTGTCAGATTTCAAAATTCTCATGCCTCTCGGATAAACTATCAGTGGAGGCACCATGCAAGACGATCATCAATCTCATTGACATGGAGCTGTCTCATGAGGTGGTTTCAGTTCTGGAGAAGGGACTCAACTTTGCTCCCACCCCTAGGTTCATGCCGGTCGCGGACATCGTCAGTGCAGTGGAACAGGTGGCAGCGCGATTACCACCTGAAGCAGGAGAAGAAATGCGTCGAGAAACCTGCCGGGCTCTTACCAGAACTAAACCTACATAGACTAACATTACCAGTAGAGAGAGGGCGGCCATTGAAGACCTTAGAGAGTGCTCTGAGATTGTTATCTTATGTGCTGACAAAGGCAATGCCACTGTTGTTCTTTCCCATAAGGACTACATTGAGAAGATGCAGCACGTGCTAGATGACGACTCCTAAAGGAAGATCATTGCTGACCCCACGAAAAAGATGGATAACAAGACCAGGGCTCTACTCAAGGACACGGATCTACCAGAGGGGGATGCCAAGAAATTGTCACCTCAAGGAACTGTACCGCCAAGACTTTATAGACTCCCTGAGGTTCACAAAGTGGGGGTACCTATGCGCCCGATTGTCAGCAACATTAGGGCACCTACTTACTTGCTGGCAATATATCTGGCTGAATTACTTAGCCCCTATGTAGGTAAATTCCCTCAACATATCTGTAATTCCATGGATTTCGTGAAACGTCTCGACAACTTCAGACTGAAAGACACTGATATCCTAGTGAGCTTCGACATGGTTTCACTATTCACCAGGGTGCCTCTACGAGAGTCAGTCGAGCTTATTGGGCAGAAATTTGATGAGGAGATCACTGAACTCTTTAGCATGTCTTGACCACAATGTATTTTCCGTTTAATGTGGAATACTATGAGCAAACGGATGGAGTCGCAATGGGCAGCCCACTCTCCTCGCCGGTAGTCATGAATTTGTACATGGAGTACTTTGAGGAGGAAGCCTTGGCATCATCCAATTGGAAAACTACTAGTTTCTTCCATTATGTCGATGACACGTTCGTCATCTGGCCCCATGTTAGGGACAAGCTCCTGGATTTCCATACACACCTAAACCCCATACATCCAAACATCAAATTCACTATGGAGACCGAAGTAGAAGGAAGATTACCATTCCTGGATGTCATGGTCAAGAGAAGAGCTGATGGTACCCTGAGCCACAGTGTGTACAGGAAGAAAATGCACACTGACCTGTACCTGCATGCAGATAGCTGCCACCACCCTTCTCAGAGGAATGGAGTACTAAAAACACGCCGGCCGCGGTGGTCTCGTGGTTCTAGGCGCACAGTCCGGAACCGTGCGACTGCTACGGTCGCAGGTTCGAATCCTGCCTCGGGCATGGATGTGTGTGATGTCCTTAGGTTAGTTAGGTTTAAGTAGTTCTAAGTTCTAGGGGACTGATGACCACAGCAGTAGAGTCCCATAGTGCTCAGAGCCATTTGAACCATTTTGAACTAAAAACACTAGTACACAGGGCGTGCAGCATCTCAGATGCAAGCAGTATATTGCTCCCTCCTACGTATATGTCGGGAAGAGACCATGAGGATAAAATCAGAGAGATTAGAGCCCACACAGAAGCATACCAACAATCCTACTTTCCACAAACAATATGAGACTTGAATAGAAGGGAGAACCGATAGAGGTACTCAGGGTATGCTTCGCCACACACCGTGAGGTGGCTTGTGGAGTATGGATGTAGATGTAGATGTAGAATCTGCCCCAGGAATTGGAACACCTCAAAACCGTGTTCCAATAAAAAATGGGTACTCGGAATGGCAGATTAGATGCGCTCCTCATCCCACCACCAAGGCACAGCCTGTGGAGGCGGATGAAGTCAAGGAAGAAGAGGTAGCCACTGCCTTTATTCCTCACAATGGCACTTTATCGGGAGAAATCGGTCGTATATTAAAGAAACACTGAGTTAAAACCATCTTTTGCCCGCTCAATAAAACATGGGCATTACTGGGAAGTTTGAGAGATGACCTCAGTTTGAGGAAGGCCGTCATATACCAAATTCTCTGTGAGCATGGGAAGTCTTATATCGGACAAACACTATGCACCATCATAGATTGTTGCTGAGAACATCAAAGGCACACTCGACTGGAATATCCAAATAAGTCGGCAGTAGCAGAGCACAGTTTGTCCGAGAAACATGAGATGGATTATGAGCATACCAAGAACCTGGCTCAGACCTCGAAATATTGGGACAACGTTATAAGGGAGGCTATCGAAATTCGCACCAGGGAAGGTCTTATCAACCGAGATTGCAACTGCAATCTCAGAAAAACTTGGGACCCGCCATTGAATGTAATTAAGAAGACTCTCAGCAAGAAGTACAAATTGGCGACCAGGGCGGACGTAGAAAGCACATCAACACCACAACAGATTCTGATGCCCACGTCTTTGAGACTGCTGGAGCACGGGCGCGGACGGCGAAGAGAGCGGTCTGCGGGGGGAGGGGATTTAAATCGGCCGCCCGCCCTCAGGAGCTGAGATCGTCAGTGCACCTGACGATGGCGACATGTTTGATCGCCAATATATTGTGCCCGTTGGACACTATGAACCGGCAGTATCCCCATGGACTGTTCGGGGGGTAAAGGTCTGTTGACAAATGCAGCTATGGCGAGTATGATTTCGAAGTTGGAAGCCACGGGTTGTTTAGATGATAAACCCTGTAGTGGCCGACTGAGCACAAGGCGTAATGCTGCTGAGACAGTTCAGGAAGAAGTGGAGACTGTAGCAGGTTCATCTATACATGGGGAAGTCAGCGCTCGTGCAGTCGCATGTCGCACCGGCATTCCTTACACTACTGTTTGGTTGGCACATAGGTGTACTCTCCAATGCTATCCATACAAAATCCATCAGCATCATGAACTGTTACCTGGTGACTTAGTGAAGCGGAGGGCATTTGCAGTGTGGGCATTTCAAAAGATGGCGGAAGATGACGATTGGTTGAGGAACGTGTTGTGGACTGACGAAGCTCATTTCATGCTCCGAGGGTCTGTCAATGCCCACAACTGCAGAATTTGGGCTACTGAAAATCCTAGAACTGTCGTGGAAAACCATTGCATGACAAGAAAGTCATGGAATGGGTTGGATTTACCACATCTACTCGGGGTCTTTTTTTCTTTGAGAAAATGCATGATTCTGGTTTTGTAACTGCTACCATGATGGGTGAGAGGTACAAAATATGTTATAGAATCGCATCATCCCCAGCCTGGCTGATAAACACCTGCTGGACCGTACAATGTTTATGCAGGATGGTGGTCCACCCCATATTGCTAGACGCCTTAAAGATCTCTTGCGCGTGTCGTTTGGTGATGATCGTGTGCTCAGCCGCCAGTTTCATTATGCTTGGCCTCCCAGGTCCCCAGACCTCAGTCTGTGCAATTATTGGCTTTGGTGTTACCTGAAGTTGCAAGTGTATCGTGATCAACCGACATCTCTAGGGATGCTCAAAGACAACATCCGACGCCAATGCCTCACCATAACTCCGGACATGCTTTACAGTGCTGTTCACAACATTATTCCTCAGCTACAGCTATTGTTGAGGAATGATGGTGGACATATTGAGCATTTCCTTTAAAGAACATCACTGTTGCTTTGTCTTACTTTGTTATGGTAATTATTGCTATTCTGATCAGATGAAGCGCCATCTGTCGAACATTTTTTTATTTATGTATTCTAACCACTGTGTATGTTCAAGAGGGGTGTATGTCCTAATAAACAGGTTAAATTCTTTAGAGACTCGTTCAACTGGGCTTGCTTCTGGGTGAAAAAGGCTTACTAATATTTGCTTTATGCCCTGTGAGGTCATAAATTGTTTCCACTTCCACCCAGCAAAATATGAAGCATTATCAGTTAGTAGTACCTTTGGTTTACCTACTCTTCTCAACCAGTCTCCCTCAACTCTTTTTCTGATATTTGTGGCTGTTACATTTTTAATGACATACATTTTGGCATGTTTATACAAAATGTCATATAGTGCTACTACGTATGTATTTTACTCCTCCTTTACTTCTTGGGTATGGATCAGCTATGTCCAGGGATACAATATCTAGAGCGTTTTTGTGCATATTGGGTGTAACTCAGTATATTTTGACACATTGGACTGTTTTGATTTTTGACATATCACACACTTTCTTAATAGCTGTAGGACTTGCCTTCTCAAATTCAGAAAACAACAAAGTGTTGCAATTTTTGCAGTGCATTTTCTCACTCCATAAAGTCCCCAATCTTCATGTGTGTGTCTTATAAATTTGTCAATATAATCTTCAGGAATACACACAGATACCATTGATCAGATTTTTCATGTTTCCTATGAAACAGAAGGCCTTGTACTTATCATACCATTTACTTTTCTTGCCACCATCATCTTGCTTAAAGTTTTGCCTGACTTTACTCCATCTGTGATCTTGCTGTTTTATAATTTTCATCTGCTTACAAAACTTATGATAATCATACGGTTGTGTAGTACATTGCATTAATAACGTTTGGATTTCTGATTCTTGCTCTGTTAATTCACATTCCTCTAAACCTAGAGTGGCAGCCTACACAGGGCTTCTGCAATAACTTTCTGATTTCCTTTAACATAAATGATCTCAAAATTGAATTCTTGTAAATATAGACACCACCTAGCTAATCTACGGTGTGATAGTTTACATGTTAAAAGAGATGACCGTGACTGGTGGTCACAGTAAACTTTGGTATTCTTGCCCCACAAAAAATATTCAAACTTTTTAAATTGCCCATATTACAGCTAAACTTTCCAATTCTTACACTGAGTAAGGCCTTTCTGCTTCTGATAACGTGCGACTAGCAAAACTGATGACCTTGAGTACTTCCTTCCTCTCGCATCTGGATAAGCATGCCCTCAGCCCTTGAGATGAGGCATCTGTGCATAGTCAAAAAGCCTTGGACATGTCAGGGTGGCCAAGAATGTTTGCTTCGACTAATGCCTGCTTAATGTTATTAAAGTCCTGTTAACACTTATCATCCCATAACCAAAGCTCATTTTTTCATAACAAGTTGAGCTATGCGTCACTGTTAATCAGTTGTTGTGGTGCGAATTTATGAAAAAACAAAGCTAGTCCTAAAAAGGCTGGCATCAAGTTTTTACAGATCAGGTAATATTAATTGTTCTGACACAACATGTCCTAAAATTTGACTTGCTCCTTACCAAAACTAGACTTTTTTTTAAATTGGATGTTACTCCGTAATCTGCAAGTAGAGAATTTTTCTGGGTTGTATGGCCGTGATCCATGGAATCTACAATCCCTGACAATTCATCCAAGGCCATGTTGGACATCTTTGGAGGTGGTCCTGGTTGTGCTGAGTCTTGCCGACTGACAAGTCGGACGTCAAAGAGCAGCCTAAATACCATGGAAAGTGGGCATGGTCTGGGTTTTACCTGATAACAGAGATAAACATTGTCAAAGATAAAATTTTTTTACTATCGATTATAGTACATCAAAGATAAAAACTTCTCATCAATTCTGTAGCGCCACAGTCCTTATATCACTGAGTTTCATGGCTTCTTCTTTTCTGTTAAAATTATCCACATGTTTGTATATTTTTATGGCTTCTCTATATAGCCGTGGATAATAGTTCATCATAGTACATAAAACTTCAGTTACCAAAAATTTCACTATGTGATCACCTGATTGAAGAGCATGTTCCACCACAGCTGATTTGTCTGTTTTTCCTAGTCAGCAAAGACTTTTATGTCCCTTCAACCATGTATTCACACTTCTCTTTGTAGTTCCAATGTAGACCTTGCCACACGTACACAGAATCTTATATACACCACTTGCAGACAGAGGGGGACGTTTATTCTTAGTGGGACGAAGTGCTTGACCTATTTTCTTAGTTGGTCTGAAAATCGGTTGAACCTCATGTTTCCTTAGAATTTTGCCAATCTGATCCATCACTTTTTTTATGAAAAGTAGAGAAATTGTGTTATTCCGTCGCTGTGTCCCATCGTTGTCCTTAGGCCTCCTGTTATTCAGTCGCAAAATCGGTACAGTCTTCAGTAGTGAGTATGTCCTCCCTACACACGGATGAGGCATGTTCTGAATGAGACCATCAATTTCATCTTGGGGTATGAGGTCCCACTCCTCGATGGGAGCTTCACTGAGGTGCTGAAGATTGTCAGGTGGATTCAGACGCTGTGCAATGGCCACCTTAACTGGTCCCATGCATTCTTAGTTGCTTTCACATCTGGGGACTGTGCTGGCCAATCCATTAGGTTGGTGCATCTTTGAAGATACCAAGACACTGCTACAGTATGGTGTGGTCTTGCACTGTCATCAACTAGGATGAATTCAATAACTTCACATCTTTAGAGCCTTACAGCCATTTGTGGGATGACATGGAGATATCAGGAAGCACTTAAATTGTTGTAGACATGAATTGGAGGTGTCTGCCATCTCATCATTATTGCCACCCAAAACATTACTCTGCCATCTTCAAATGGATGGACTTTCTGAATGTATAGGGTTCCTGTCACCTAGAATTTCTCAAAGCCCAGCACATCTAGTGTCCAGTCGCAAAACAATCCCAGTCTCATCAGCGAGTATGACATTACTCCATTCTGCAATGGTCCAATGTTGATCCGCAAGATCCCATGTCCTTTGATTGTGTCACTTCCATTCGTCCAATAAAAAACTTCTCATTGGTCTTCCAGAATGAAGACCACCCTAATGCAATCTTCTATGCACTTTTTGGTCTGAGATAAGAATCCATGTTTCCTGGGAGATGTCATTTCCAATTTTTCTGGCAGTTAATGTTGGTTGTCTGCGAGCCCACTATTGAAGGAAATGATTCTACATCAGTGTTGTCACATGAGGACAAACACTGTGAGCTGTATCATTCGCATTTCTCATATCTCTTTACTGTCTTCACACCTTAGACACATCACTGTGGGTGATGTGTAACTGATCGGCAACATCTTGCTTTGTATGACCTGCTGAAAGTAAACCCACTACCCTGACTCTATCAAAGTGTTGTATGTCTCTACATGGTGTGTTACTGCATTGCTGAACACAAACTGAATGAAGTAGTTGTTGATACTGGAATGCTTGCTGTATGGTGCTGCAGCAGTGGTATGTTTACATAAGTGTGAAACATCAACAAAGCAAGCTAATAGGAAATACTATTTAGTAAATGGGCTCTAACTGGATAATGCATGAAGAGCATAGGTCAACGAGGCCTTTAGTATTGTAGACTACAGATAATAATAGTATTCCAAACTTTTGTTGAGCAGTGAAACTGTCAGCAACATCCAGTTATTGTACTCTCTCTGAAGTGGATTTTTGCAAACTGCAAGAGTATATAATAATAATAATAGTGTGCGCGAATATATACCTATCCTTTTTTTCCCCTAAGGTAAGTCTTTCCGCTCCCGGGATTGGAATGACTCCTTATCCTCTCCCTTAAAACCCACATCCTTTCATCTTTCCTTTTCCTTCCCTCTTTCCTGACGAAGCAGCCGCCGGTTGCGAAAGCTCGAAATTCTGTGTGTGTATTTGTGTGTTTTATTCATTGTGCCTATCTACCGGCGCTTTCCCGCTTGGTAAGTCTTGGAATCTTTGTTTTTAATAATAATAATAGTAATAGTAAGAACAATAACAATTGCTTAGGTTCTTCAGACATATAGAAATTGGTCTACCACTTGGTATTTCACATGGTTAATATTACGGAAAACAGTTAATCAAAAATTCAGAGTTCTTCCCTGAACTGCTACAGTATTGTTCAAAAACTAAATTTTGCTGTTCACATTGAAAATTTTATGAAGTTATCCACATCTGGGGAAGAGTATGGACAGACATAAAGACTGTGCTGACTCACAGACACGATTCTTCTCTAGCTTCCTATGAGGGCAGATTTCATTCATGGACTTGGCCAGTGTAAGGAACATCCTGCTCAGAACAACTCGCAAGTAGCTGCTTCTAGTAACTGCACACATTTTAATTACAGATACTGATTGTTGTCTTCCCATTTTAATGTGGATTGTGGCTGAAAAATTTGTGTTATAATAGCCAACAGCTACACTACTATAAGGGGCATTCAAAAAGAAATGAGCCAGAGGCATAATTACAGAAACCAGTGCCTGTATGTTAGAAGTATTGACCCTGGTTATTGAGACACTTATCCGACTGTGACACAAGGCTGTGAATGGCTGTCCCATAAAATTTAAGGGCTGCGATATTAACCAGTTCTGCACAAACAGCTGTACATTGTCATCCATATGAGTGCAGGAAAAGTTTTGCTGACATTCTTCTTTGACCAAGATGGCCCCCTTCTGATTCCTTTCCTGCGGCATGGGATAGTAGTGAATGCCCAGTGTTACTCGCAAACCTTGACCACCCTTCACCAAACAATCAAATCAAAATGACCCATGGGGTCATTCTGCTCCATAACAATGCAAAGCCTCATACGTTGGTTGGTTGGTTGGTTTGGGGAAGGAGACCAAACAGCGTGGTCATCAGTCTCATTGGATTAGGAAAGGATGGGGAAAGAAGTTGGCCATGCCCTTTCAGAGGAATCATCCCAGCATTTGCCTAGAGTGATTTGGGGAAATCACGGAAAACCTAAATCAGGATGGCCGGACGCGGGATTGAACCGTCGTCCTTCCGAATGCGAGTCCAGTGTCTAACCACTGCGCCACCTCGCTCGGTAAGCCTCATATGGACAACACAGTCGCTGCACTCCTGCAGAAATTCAAATGGGAGGTTCTCGGCCACCCTTGATACAGTCTGGACCTCTCTCCCTGTTATTACGCCATTTTTGGTCCCCTTGAAAAGGCACTGAGAGGCAAATGATTCACCTCAGATGACGACGTCCAACTGTACATGCAGAACAAGTTAACATCACAGCCCCAGGGTTTTTATGAGACAGTCATTCACCGCCTTGAGTCACAGTGAGACAAGTGTCTCAACAGCCAGGGTCAATACTTGTAACATACATGTACTGGTTTCTGTAATCTTGCCTCCGGCACATATCTTCATGCCTCCGGCACATATCTTTTTGAATGCCCCTAATACATTAAAGTGTAGACTGTAAACAATATTAGTATTTCCAGACTGTAAGTCAAAAATGGGAAGTAGACAACCTACACAGATTCTACTAAATTTTGTGTAGCATTTGTTTTTACTGAAATTACTCAGTTAGTGTTTTGAGTACAGAAAAGTAAATCTAATAAAGCATACTACATGAAAAATTACAGATTTCTGCTGAATTTTGGACTTTCTTCTTTTGTTTCCTGCTGCCCATAAAAAAACTGAAGCAATAACCCACTGACATATTTAGCAAGTTTTATCTTTTTCGTGTACTACAGTTGAATGATAGTAAGACTTATATAAATTATTGTTACTTTATAAGGAACACCCTCTCAGAACGGCTGGTGCTTGCAGCAGCTTCTAGCACCCTTACCCATTTTGATTACAAAAAAAACAGAAATAATATTTCAAACACCATTCACGGTTAAATAACATAGTTCAATAAATATTTATTTTAAAAGGTCACTTTACACATTACTTACAATGAAATTATTTAGATCTTGAGTGTAAACTTTTTCCAAAAGAATACAGGATCACATCCTGAACTAGAACCTTTAAATAGGTGCCACTGCAGACAGTCACAACCTGGTGGACCAAGCTGCCATAACAGGACGTCCCAACAGGACACACAGGCACAGGTAGACAAGCAGTTACAATCAAATCACTGCAACAGACTAAAAACTAAAATTACTTTTTTTCCAAAAATAAAAGTTCTTCAAAATCTTAACTAATGGCATAGCAGAAAAGTCAGGTAAATATTAAAAACAGTTTGGATACTAACAAGGTATGCTTTTCAACTGTATGAGTTGTATTTGGATGAAACTCATATCAGGCTTATTTTAGGGAAATGCTTAATTTTCAAGTAATAAGGTCAGTCATACTTTCATGAGCCATATTTCTGTTTCATAGCAAACGGCAGTGCTACTCCCTAATGAAAATAAACTCCGCAATATACTGTACAGTACATAATGGAGAATACTGTGTAAACACTACCAGGCACATGCATTTTCATCCTTCAATATGCATAAATACATACAAGCATATATACATAAATAGATGCATAATTAAACATACAAATGTTGTATTCATTCAAGTTCACTATACGAAAAAACATTTCAACAAATACTGTAAAATCGGATTTCTATATTGGTGTATTTTGCTGCATCATACTATAGTGTTTGTATGTCACAATGAGGCATTCCTACAAAATATTCCAGGCAGAACTTTTGAGAACAAGACAAACAATCAATAAAAGCACCATCTTCACAATGTTTGATACCACAATCACTATTTCCTGCTTGTAACATTGATTTTAGTACACTATTGAAATTCATTCAGTTTCCTCTTTCATATATCCACAGATCTGCCATGTATAAGTGATCATGTCCTTGAAAACTGATGAAGACATCTGGTATTAAATGACTGAATAAAGTTTCATTATTAATACTTGTCAAGTAATGTACCTTGAGATGCCTCCAAAATAAAATCATTTCTAGTGTAATCTTCGTACCTGCAAACAACAAGTTGATATTGCCTGAAAAAGTAAATGTCTAATAGTGGTTTGTAGGGGGTGGGGTATTTTTGTGCATGTTCTTGAAATATAGTTCCATCAGTTTACTCAGTCCAAGATTCAAGCAACGGTATGGTGTTGTCTTTTACATCTGTAATGAAAATATTTTTCAACCAGTGGATAACATGGTGTACCAGAGGTTTTAGCATCAACAACTTTGTTAAAAGGAGTTTCTCTTGTTATTAACTGTCTCACTTTTGGTCCACATTGTCCATTTTATTCTTGAAATCAGGTGTATATCTTTGTATCAAGAAATCCAGTAGATGATGTATTCAACTTAACAGTATAAGAATGTGTTACAGATGAATTAGACGTCACCACAAAATGCTTTTTTTTCCGCATTTGATAATGTTTGTCCATTTGCCATTTCATATTGCAACTGATCTTTATTGATAATATTTTTCTTACTATGCCCATTGCCTGCAATTAAGGCATTGCCCTTGTGTACAAATGCTGCAGTAAATTCCATGATCTGTTTTCATTTTCCATTTCTTTTATAGAAGCAAATCCTGTTGTTTTCAGGAACGAATGTGGTTTTTCCTGTAAATCTACTTAAAAAAGTATTTGATGTGGATGGATGGGTAGGTGGTTTTTTTTCCAGAAGTAAAACTCCAAATCTTACCACTTTATTAACTTCTTTGCAGTTGTCAGTGTATATTTTCTATTAAGTTTCTTTTTTATCTTGAATAGTGTATAGATATAATTTCTTATATCCTTCTGTAGTGGTTTCTTTCAAATCATTTCATTCAGCTCTGTGTGGTGATGATGGTTCATACTAGCTTCTAGAAAAATCTTTATCATATCAGCTTTCAGTTGTTACTGCACTGTAAACACATTCATCCTGAAAGGTATTCTCATCATCAACAACTAATATATCATTTACAGTCAGAGATATTTTTCCAAAGACCTTGTCATTAAAGAGTTAGAATAGTGTATTTGCAAAATAAATCAAACAATATACCTTTTTTAAAGTTTGTTAAAAGCCGGCGTCCGGTACATTTATTTGCTTCTTTAAAAATCTCTATGAATAATAATAACTGTATTCAGTGACACATTAGTGGAAATTTATCAAACCTTAGTTGAAATTTATCAATGCTCGGCAATATTGAAATGACATGTTCCTGAAGCAGAATAGGGAAGGAAAAAAATTTCTCGTTTTTGTATATAAGTGCAAGCTCAGTCACTCTTAGTTAGTCACAATGTGATAGTCTGTTGTAGCAACCAGACATGTTGTCTAAGTTGTGTTTAAATTATAATGATTACTGGCTAAAAAAAATTAAATGTGATATTTGTTATAACTTTTGTAATTATTTGAAATCTAGCTACTCACAGTGTGGATAACAGCATAATTGTTTTCTTAATGTATAATTTGTTACAGACAGTATCCAGTGATGACAGTAGATCACATATTGCATTTGTCATTAATTTGTCTTTGCTCATAGCAATCAGAGAACCTGAGATTAAAGGCTTATCATTTTAATGTATCTCGCATTCATTCCATGCAAGATATGTGCAAATGATTCGGTCATTCACCTTTGAACAAGGTTGCTCTCAGTCTTCACTCATATCAGATGCCAGCCCCCTTTTAATAATTAGATTGTCTGCCATCTTACAATGATGTGTTGTCCTCCTGAAATTATATGCATAAATTAAAATAAAAAGAGAGGTGCAACATGTGAACACCAGAACTACAGTCATCAACACATAATGAGCCCAGTAAATATCTTTCACCCAAATATGACTTATGTAGTTGAAAACCTACCTTGGCATATATGGTCACAAATAATCTAAACCTTGACTTTTTTAAATTCTTTTTATTTATTTATTTATTTATTACGTATTCCATTAATCTGTATTGTGACAAATGACAAGGATGTAAAATGAGTCATGATTACATAACACAAATATAATACATGTATATAAAATGACAAAAATGCACCATAAAATGATGAGTATGCTTGACAGTTAAAATCAAATCGAAGGTATAACTCAAGTAACATAAAACAATTACTGAAAAAGAAAATATACTAATTGTCCAACTTAAACAGTTATGATGAGTCATCGCAAAACACATTAAAACAAAGTTTTAAGAATATAAATACCAATGGCACTACAATTTACAAAAACAATCATTGCTTTATCTTCAGGTATTCATCAAGAGAGTAGAAGAAACAAATAAAATATGTACTGAGCGGTGACTGTTAATGTTTGTTACTTACGGAAAATTTTCTGAAAGAATATCTTGGATGAACACCTCTCATGATTCTCACACCTCTCTTATGTGCAGTAAATATTTTTGTGGCTAAAAGCTGGTTACCCCACAATATTATGCCATATGAGATGATACACTCCTGGAAATGGAAAAAAGAACACATTGACACTGGTGTGTCAGAACCACCATACTTGCTCCGGACACTGCGAGAGGGCTGTACAAGCAATGATCACACGCACGGCACAGTGGACACACCAGGAACCGCGGTGTTGGCCGTCGAATGGTGCTAGCTGCGCAGCATTTGTGCACCGCCGCCGTCAGTGTCAGCCAGTTTGCCATGGCATACGGAGCTCCATCGCAGTCTTTAACATTGGTAGCATGCTACGACAGCGTGGACGTGAACCGTATGTGCAGTTGACGGACTTTGAGCGAAGGCGTATAGTGGGCATGCGGGAGGCCGGGTGGACGTACCGCCGAATTGCTCAACAGGTGGGGCGTGAGGTCTCCACAGTACATCGATGTTGTAGCCAGTGGTCGGCGGAAGGTGCACGTGCCCGTCGACCTGGGACCAGACCGCAGCGACGCACGGATGCACGCCAAGACTGTAGGATCCTACGCAGTGCCGTAGGGGACGGCACCGCCACTTCCCAGCAAATTAGGGACACTGTTGCTCCTGGGGTATCAGCGAGGACCATTCGCAACCGTCTCCATGAAGCTGGGCTACGGTCCCGCACACCGTTAGGCCGTCTTCCGCTCACGCCCCAACATCGTGCAGCCCACCTCCAGTGGTGTCGCGACAGGCGTGAATGGAGGGACGAATGGAGACGTGTCGTCTTCAGCGATGAGAGTCGCTTCTGCCTTGGTGCCAATGATGGTCGTATGCGTGTTTGGCGTCGTGCAGGTGAGTGCCACAATCAGGACTGCATACGACCGAGGCACACAGGGCCAACACCCGGCATCATGGTGTGGGGAGCGATCTCCTACACTGGCCATACACCTCTGGTGATCGTCGAGGGGACACTGAATAGTGCACAGTACATCCAAACCATCATCGAACCCATCGTTCTACCATTCCTAGACTGGCAAGGGAACTTGCTGTTCTAACAGGACAATGCACGTCCGCATGTATCCCGTGCCACCAAACGTGCTCTAGAAGGTGTAAGTCAACTACCCTGGCCAGCAAGATCTCCGGATCTGTCCCCCATTGAGCATGTTTGGGACTGGATGAAGCGTCGTCTCACGCGGTCTGCACGTCTAGCACGAACGCTGGTCCAACTGAGGCGCCAGGTGGAAATGGTATGGCAAGCCGTTCCACAGGACTACATCCAGCATCTCTACGATCGTCTCCATGGGAGAATAGCAGCCTGCATTGCTGCGAAAGGTGGATATACACTGTACTAGTGCCGACATTGTGCATGTTCTGTTGACTGTGTCTATGTGCCTGTGGTTCTGTCAGTGTGATCATGTGATGTATCAGACCCCAGGAATGTGTCAATAAAGTTTCCCCTTCCTGGGACAATGAATTCACGGTGTTCTTATTTCAATTTCCAGGAGTGTAGAATGAAAATAACCAAAGTAGGCAGCTTTGACAGCGCTCAAGTCACAAATGGGGGTGATTACACAAATAGCATAAGTTGCCACACTGAGCCTTCTATGGTGGTCTAGGATATGCACAGACCAGTTCAACTTGCCATCAGTTGGAATGCCCAAGAACATAGATGATTCACAGCGTATTATATTTAGTTTACCACAGTTTAAGTGGCATACTTGATTTTCCTGCTGAGAAGTATGAAATTGTATCAACTGAGTTTTTTCAATGTTTAAGAGTTAGTCCATTGCATTTAAACCAGTGTATGATGTCAACCAATACAGCATTATATTTATTTTCTAGGTCATTGTTAGTTCAACTTTCAAGCAGAATAGTGGTATTATCAGCAAAAGGAGTAAATTTACACTTGGTGTCTGTACAAAGTGGGAGACCATTGATGAACATAAGAAAAAGCAAAGATCCCAAAATTGACCCTTGAGGCACTCCACACTTTAATGTGCCTCAATTGGATGAGACGGGACTATCATCGGCACCATTAATTATTATCTTCTGTTTTCTGTTTTGTAGCCATGATTCAATCCACCTACCTATGCTACATGCAAGCCACAATAATCAGCCCTCTGTAAGAGAATGTTGTGGTCTACTGAGTCAAAGGCCTTTGACAATTTACAGGAGATTCCAGTAGGCGAAATTTAATTATTTATTGACTCCAAAGTTTCATTAGCGAGAGAAAAAATAGCTTGCTCAGTTGATATGCCTTTTTGGAAACCAAGTTGGTTTCTGTTGAGGATGCTGTGGTTGTTAAGATGTTCTATAATTCTTTTATATGTTAGTTTCTCCAATACTTTTGAGAAACTACTTGGTAGTGATATTGGACAGTAGTTAGATAAATTGGTTTTGTCACTCGTCTTGAAAAGTGGTTTCACAACGGCAAGCTTTAATCTCTCTGGGAAATTCAATCTCTTTAAGAAAATTCCAATATGCTACCAGAAGGCTTCTAGTTTAAACTGCACTGATCATAATTAATGTATTACATATAACTAAAAAAAGCTAACCTAAGAGTGAATATCTCCTTGAGGTTTAATGACTATAAGAAATTCAGAATGGTAATGACCAGCTGTGCAGTAGAATTTACATTGATTTAGTTAACCACAATTATATGATAGTGGCATATAAAAGCCTTTCAGTGACATATTGCCATTTCTGAACTAAATTACTTGATGGAAGAAGTCTTAAACCACCATACAATGCACCATAATGACACAAAATCTAATTCAGACTGTGCAGCAGAAACACACAAAAACTGGGAAGCAACATAATTCTTATTATTAACGGTAACCTAAGATTGAAGCAGCTTTTCTCTCCAAAATTACATAAGAGAATATATTTGACTTATCTTATTAAGCACAATGAAATCTACATACAAACACTAAAAACAGATCACTCAACAGCTTCGTCTCAATTCATGTTCAAATGTCAGTTACAAAGTACCGAACATGCACAGGCTACCATGTGCAGGCCTTGCATTGTATTCACCCAAATTGACAACTTTCATCAGAATGCAAACACAAACAGGATCAATTACCATTTAAATTTGTAGTATTTCCTACAATGCAATCAAACAAGCTGTTTTTTATAGTCAGTCTAAAACTGAGTCACATTCTGGCAAAACACAAAAAAAGTGCAGTGCCATGTTACACAAATAACAGAATGCTCACCAAATTAATTGTAGTCTTGACAAATATCCAGGCAGGTTAATACGTGCACTTCCTGTTACAGGTAGTAGACAACAAAGTGCATGAAATACAGCGCAAAGCGTTCCACCAACCAGGGCCACAGTGCACATCCCAATAACTAAGTACATCACCCGGTACACAATCCTGGGTGGCCTACCATCTAAAATACATTCAAATTGTCGCAACAACTGGCACCAGCTCACCTCACTTGAACTCAGTATTGCTGCTGACTTCCTGGTGCCTGGCCGAGCTGGCACTTCGCAGCTGCCGCTGGCTGGTCTGAAACTGTCCACTTGACCCCCTTCCGCCATCCGTGCGTGTCCTCTAGTATCCCCACTGTGACTCTCAGTCAAACCCATCATTGAAAAATAAGATTGACAGAATCCTGTGCAGCTTACAGACCAATTACAGAGTACTTGAATATATTTGTCTGAGAGGTAAGGAAGGCCATACTTGCTTTCCCAGGGCATGCTGTGGATTGTCCACTGTGGTGTAGCAGCTGCAGTTTGCTCACTGGTGATGGATTTAATTCTTTATGAAAACTGTAATTTGTTAATACATTCCATGTATTAACAGATAGCAACACTCTCTGCTGAGGCAGATTGTTCAAAACCATCTATAGTTTTGTATGTGTTTAATAAGCAAGTTTTCAGCATAAAGTGTTAGTTCTTGTTGAAGAACATGTTCTCGTAACTGGTATTTTTAATCCTGTGATTTTTATCATCTTTGGGAAGACATTAAGATCATTTATAGAATTATTGGTGCTGAGAGAAGATGAAGTTACAAAAGAGGTACTGTCTGTTATTAAGATTCAAGATTTTCTTTTTTCGGTGCTGTAGCAACTGTTCAAGATTTCTGTCAATGTTAGGTAAATAAAACAAAATATTAAACTGGGAAAACAGAAGGAAGTGAACGGTAAAGATGGGAAGAAAGTTTAAGAGGAAAAGAGAGGTAAATAATGAACAAAAAAATTGATATGGAATGGGAGTTCAAACATGTAATGATGTGAATGTAACTCTCTCAAATGTTAACTAGAGATTATGCCTCAGAGTAAAAGAGAGATCGACTTGATCACCAGACACATTAGCTAACATGAAAAAAAGAGAAGAAATGTAATTTCATTGTTGTTGTTGTTGTTGTCTTCAGTCCTAAGACTGGTTTGATGCAGCTCTCCATGCTACTCTATCCTGTGCACGCTTCTTCATCTCCCAGTACGTACTGCAACCTATATCCTTCTGAATCTGCTTAGTGTATTCATCTCTTGGTCTCCCTCTACGATTTTTACCCTCCACACTGTCCTCCAATGCTAAATTTGCGATCCCTTGGTGCTTCAAAACATGTCCTAACAACCGATCGCTTCTTCTAGTCAAGTTGTGCCACAAACATCTCTTCTCCCCAGTCCTATTCCATACCTCCTCATTAGTTACGTGATCTATCCACCTTATCTTCAGCATTCTTCTGTAGCACCACATTTCGAAAGCTTCTATTCTCTTCTTGTCCAAACTAGTTATCATCCATGTTTCACTTCCATACATGGCTACACTCCAAACAAATACTTTCAGAAACGACTTCCTAATATATAAATCTATATTCGATGTTAACAAATTTCTCTTCTTCAGAAATGCTTTCCTTGCCATTGCCAGTATACATTTTATATCCTCTCTACTTCAACCATCATCAGTTATTTTACTTCCTAAATAGCAAAACTCCTTTACTACTTTAAGTGTCTCATTTCCTAATCTAATTCCCTCAGCATCACCTGATTTAATTAGACTACATTCCATTATCCTCGTTTTGCTTCTGTTGATGTTCATCTTATATCCTCCTTTCAAGACACTGTCCATTCCGTTCAACTGCCCTTCCAAGTCTTTTGCCGTCTCTGACAGAATACAATGTCATCAGCGAACCTCAAAGTTTTTACTTCTTCTCCATGAATTTTAATACCTACTCCAAATTTTTCTTTTGTTTCCTTTATTGCTTCCTCAATATCCAGATTGAATAAACCACTGTTTCCCTTTCATGCCCCTCGACTCTTATGACTGCCATCTGGTTTCTGTACAAATTGTATTTTACCCATGCCACATTCAGAATTTGAAAGAGAGTATTTCAGTCAACATTGTCAAAATCTATCTCTAAGTCTACAAATGCTAGAAACGTAGGTTTGCCTTTTCTTAATCTTTCTTCTAAGATAAGTCGAAAGGTCAGTATTGCCTCACATGTTCCAACATTTCTACGGAATACAAACTGATCCTCCCTGAGATCCGCATCCACCAGTTTTTCCATTCGTCTGTAAAGAATTCGCGTTAGTATTTTGCAGCTGTGACTTATTAAACTGATAGTTCGGTAATTTTCACATCTGTCTGCACCTGCTTTCTTTGGGATTGGAATTATTATATTCTTCTTGAAGTCTGAGGGTATTTCGCCTGTCTCATACATCTTGCTCACCAGCTGGTAGAGTTTTGTCATGACTGGCTCTCTCAAGGCCGTCAGTAGTTCTAATGGAATGTTGTCTACTCCGGGGCCTTGTTTCGACTCAGGGCTTTCAGTGCTCTGTCAAACTCTTCATGCAGTAACTTATCTCCCATTTCGTTTTCATCTACATCCTCTTCCATTTCCATAATATTGTCCTCAAGTACATCGCCCTTGTATAAACCTTCTACATACACCTTACACCTTTCTGCCTTCCCTTCTTTGCTTAGAACTGGGTTGCGATCTGAGCTCTTGATATTCATACACGTGGTTCTCTTCTCTCCAAAGGTCTCTTTAATTTTCTTCATCATCTGTAGAGCTAGTTGGCATATAAACTTGTACTGCTGTAGTAGGCATGGCTTTGTGTCTATCTTGGCCACAATAATGCATTCACTATGCTGTTTGTAGTAGCTTACCCGCACTCCTATTTTTTTATTGATTATTAAACCTACTCCTGCATTACCCCTATTTGATTTTGTATTTATAACCCTGTATTCACCTGACCAAAAGTCTTGTTCCTCCTGCCACCGAACTTCACTAATTCCTGCTATATCTAACTTTAACCTACCCATTTCCCTTTTTAAATTTTCTAACCTACCTGCCCGATTAAGGGAGCTGATATTCCACACTCCGATCCGTAGAATGCCAGTTTTCTTTCTCCTGATAACGACGTCCTCTTGGGTAGTCCCCGCCCAGAGATCCGAATGGGGGACTATTTTACCTCCGGAATGTTTTACCCAAGAGGACGCCATCATCATTTAATCATATAGTAAAGCTGCATGTCCTCGGGAAAAATTACGGCTGCAGTTTCCCCTTGCTTTTAGCCGTTCGCAGTACCAGCACAGCAAGGCCATTTTGGTTAATGTTGCAAGGCCAGATCAGTCAATCATCCAGACTGTTGCCCCTGCAACTACTGAAAAGGCTGCTGCCCCTCTTCAGGAACCACATGTTTGTCTGGCCTCTCAACAGATACCCCTCCGTTGTGGTTGCACCTACAGTACGGCCATCTGTATCGCTGCGGCACGCAAGCCTCCCCGCCAACGGCAAGGTCCATGGTTCATATAGTTATGAAATGTGTATTTGTAATGGTTTTTATTTCTGAGAATGATCATTTATAGATATCTTCTTGTGATTTTTTTATTTTATCTTCAAAGATACTATACAAAAAAGTATTTTTTATGTTATTTCAATCATATCATTTGTGAGGACAAGCTCTCAGTCAATAACATGAATACCTCTCAAATTAATTTATCACTTCCTTTTTTTATTTTTTAGAATTGTCACCTTGCAACTTCGTGGATGTTATCTATGGAAAAAATCATCATTGGTTTCTCAGAGAATCCAGAACAAGTTAATCCTGATTTCCGCTTATTTCTCAGCTCAATGCCGTCAAAATCTTTTCCTGTATCTGTTCTGCAGAACTCTGTAAAGGTTACAAATGAACCACCAAAAGGTCTTCGTGCAAATATAAAAAGGGCATTCCTTGAACTTACAGAGGATTTCTTTGAAGATCACCGTAAGTTTAAATAACATTTCTACTTGTATTAGTAATAATTCAGTAGTTGATACAGTTTTATTGCAAAATATTAAGATAGTTTACATTTGCATTGCTGTGTGAATTGTAATGAGAAAAAATATATGACAAACTATTGTCACTTTTTCAGCACTTGGTCCAGACTGGAGAAAAATGATATTTGGCATTTGTTTCTTCCATGGAGTAATTCAAGAACGTAAGAAGTTTGGTCCGCTTGGCTGGAATATTACATATGAATTCAATGACAGTGACAGAGAGTGTGCATTAAATACAATGAAGATGTTCTGTGCTGAAAACTCAATTCCTTGGGATGCTCTTGAATATATAACTGGTAACAAAAATATTTTTCATTGTAGTGCAGACAAAATTTTTTCTTTTTCCTCTCATGTTTTCTGAAGTGATTCATTGATGGCATGCTCTTAGGCATACAGCAGTGTTATTGATTTCTTGTTATAGTCAATATTTCAACTGATCAAAATATTGTACATAAAACAGAACCAACAACCAACCTCTATGCACAAAAGTACTGTCTTTTTTAATATAAGCACTGTGTATGAATCTTTAAAACCACCGTTAATTGCCATTGCCTTTTTTTCTGACTCCAAAATACTATTTGAGTTTTGCACAATCTAACTGAAGCACCTATGTGAAATGAAATTACTATCTGTATTGCATTAGGGGAAATAACATACGGAGGCCGTGTTACTGATTCATGGGACCTGAGATGTCTCAAAACAATACTGAAAGGATTTTTCTCACCAAAAATTTTAAAGTCAGGTATGATTCATTACATTCTCCCTTTTGTTTCTCTTTACGATATTGTTATCATTTACTGTAGTTGTATGTATTACTACATAATTACTCTTTTTTTTGCTATTTTCATATTCTTGGTATAAACAAAACCAGTAGCTTTATTTAGAAATAAATGTTACATTTCAAGCTATAAAAAGCACAAAAGACTTACTGGAAAACAGAGAGATTAAATATCAGTTTGTATATCAGGACAAAAAAGCTAATAATTACAACAAACTCATTATCACAGGTGGAGAGAGATGTCTCCTACAAGTTTCTCTATTTTATGCATGCTTTCTCTCTTCACTTTATCTCTCTTGTTTGTTTCCATTTCCAGTAAAAGGAGTGCTGTATATGATGGATTAAAATTTAAAGTTTATCTTCAGTCTTTGTGATGGTTAAGAATCATTAATTCCAGAATTTATATTTTTGGCTTTTTTGTTTTAAAATTGAGTTCTTTGATTCTACAGGATATATTTATTCTGCATCTGGTGTCTACTATTGCCCTGAATCTGAAGATTTTTCGACATTGGAGCAGTACAGAAACTTTATAGACCAACTTCCAATTATAGAGGAACCAGAGATTTTTGGAATGCACGAAAATGCAAATATAGCTTTTCAGGTAAATGCACAAGACTTTGCACTCTTAAATTCAATGAATAAAGTGGAAAAAGGAAAGGAAAGATAAAATTATCAATAAAAGCAAAAATAATTTGCCTTTACATATGTTTGCTTGTGTTTGTATATGTGAAGATGGATGTGTGTGTGTGTGTGTGTGTGTGTGTGTGTGTGTGTGTGTGTGTGTGTGTTTGTGTGTGTGTGTGTGTGTGCGAGCAAAAATTTTACACCAAAGGAAAAATGAGCGTTGCACTACACTATTTGAATGCTGAAATAACCTTTACTTGTGAATATACAGTGAAATTTTGTTAACACAATAATTTGAAGTTTATAGTAGATTATAAAGAGAAAACACAAATGTCCAGCATCTGTCCTAGAGTGCTTTCTATAAACTTTTTATTTGGCTAATGTGGAAAAGGATTTTCATCCTACTGATACCAAACTTTTCTTCTTCTTCAATTGGACAGATTTTTCCTTAAGAATCTGATGACCTTTGTGGTAAACATTCATTGATCATGTCTTAGGTGGAACAGCTGTTGAACTTTGCAAACTGCATCGAGCCATGACTTTTCTTACATAAAGCACTTGTCTTTTCAGTTTCATTGGAAATAACATTCTACAAACCTTTTTCTTTATTTTAAGGACTGAAGTGTTCCTCACATTTTTAGCTTACATTGGCTAAGATACAGGTTGGTGAATCAACATTCAGGAGATTCAAATTATTGAATAGAGATAGAATGTACAGTCTGCATGATGACTTTTCTGAGATCATTTAACCTGCAGAATCAGGATTTTTCCTCTTGATCAGCTGATCATGCAGTGGTAATGAAGCTCGTATGCCACTTTTGTTTTCATTCTATTGCTGCCTTGTACATCAGCAGTAGCTCACAATGTATACTTCCAAATATTGTGAAATGTTCAAAAACTCAGTTTCACAGCAGAAGTTATTTCAAAATTAATTATATTTTAAATACACAGCATAGATATATTGTTCTATATTTGTGTAATAATCTGGCACATGTCTGTTTAATGCTCTGGAGAACTTCACATAACAGAATATAAGCAGCAAATTGAAGACTAAAAATGAGCTTCCCTTGAGACATGGTTTTGAAATGAAATATTTGCATAGGGTGTCAAAGGAGACAATAAAGGCAAAGATTCAAGTGCCTTGCAGTGGCTGAGAATTTAAATAATAATATCATGTAATCTGCATTGAACTCACTGAAACAGTAGTCTATTGTTTAAATAAATTTAATGATTTAATAGTCAGTGAGAATATTTAAGAATTAACTTATTAGCATACAAATATCTGTTTTAACTGCTGCATCAGACAAGAAGACATTGATAAGTACATGGCAGCTGCAGCATAAGTAAGGATTAACGTTGCACCCATAGCATTAATATGATCAATAGGAATCATTTGATGGAAAGTAGGTTACAATCAAGAGTGTTCCTTCAGATTTATGAAGGTTCTAATCCACTCTGCTATGTTGGATAATGAATATACTATTTTTTTCAAACTTCACAAATATCTTATATAATTTAGTTTGTGGTCAGCTGCCTAAAATCTTGAGATAAAGTAAGAGGACAAATTAGAGTGGAATTGTCTTATTGAATTGGTGGTTCCTGTTTGCAAAAAGGATTACAGGCTTCTGATTAACTACATACCTATTCAAGGTTGCCAAAATTTTCCCCAAGTGAAATTCCCTGATATTTCCCTGATTTCCACACAAGTTTTAGCAGTTTTTCCTGACAAATTTTGAGATCTCAAGGGTATGTAAAGACATAAATTGACCAGAAATGTAAGGACTTTTGTGTTCTCCCCTTTGTGAGCAAAAATCTTAAGTACTAACATCAACACCTTTTGTAATGAACTGTTTTAGATGGACAAAGCAAGACAAATGGTATGTGTGTTTCATTAAGATCACTGTCATTATTTCAATAAAACAAAACACATTTGGTGACAGAAATACATAGTCCTTGGGAGTCATAAGACAGATTTAAAATATGTTCACTGATTTCAGAAATAACCCCAGAAAAAGTAGGCCTCAACAAGAGTAAGTATGTCTGCATTAGTTCTTGGAGTGAGATCATTACAAGGCTTCAATATAGCTCTTCCATAAAGCCAAGGGTTTTCATGGGTTGTTGTTTGTATTTGATCACCATAAATGGAAGAAATGATGCCTTGAAGTGGAAGTAATGTGGGCACAAATTGCCAGGCTTAATGCTTCCGCCTCCTTCTTCTAGATATGCTCCCTTTACAATTTTTAACAATGGTTACACTCCTGTGTATTTGCATTGTCACCAATTTGCAGCCACACGTTCACTGCTAGATGCATCTGTGTGATGTGCCACCACAGACTTGAGCTCTTCACACATGCTCTCATCTCATCCACCCTTGTTCCCTGAGGTACAACTGGTAAGATCTGCCAAAAACCGTCATAAAAATGGATTTTAACACCACCAATGGGTTGATCTTTTTGTCAAATATCTCTAAGCATTATACCAAATGCTTCTATTGCTTTGCGATTTGCCACGGTGCACGCATCCCATATTATTAACGAGCAACCACATAGAACCTTGGCTTTGTTCCTAGAGAAGTCACATATTGTGTGTTCATCGATATCAAAATGTGTCAGGATTTTAAACATTGTATGAGCAGTTTTACCACTGGGTAATGAAGTGGCTACTATTCCCAATGAAGCCACAGAAACAACTATTTTTCTTGGGCTCCTAATTATGCCAACATGATTTTAGTGAGGACCATCAGGTGCATCTAAAAACAGAATTTCTCCCTAATTATTGTTGACACTCTAAAAACGCCTTCCAGTACTGTGCACTGTTATATTTTGGATGCCATTTTGCAAAGTGTACACAAGTTCTGCTGGATTACAATAGCTTATTTCCATTGCATACTCTCTGTTGATGTGGTTAGCAAGCCATAATGAAGGAGGGGATTTCCTCCTAGAGACATAACCAAATATTGAATGGTTACCAGGTGTTGGTAAAGAGTAGTTACACCGACTTGTGGCGGTAACATATTAGAGCTTCTGGTGACAAACAGACCCGAACTATTTGAAACAGTTAACGCAGAACAGGGAATCAGCGATCATAAAGCGGTTACGGCATCAATGAGTTCAGCCGTAAATAGAAATACTAAAAAAGGTAGGAAGATTTTTCTGTTTAGCAAAAGTGACAAAAAGCAGATTACAGAGTACCTGATGGCTCAACACAAAAGTTTTGTCTCAAGTACAGATAGTGTTGAGGATCAGTGGACAAAGTTCAAAACCATCGTACAATATGCGTTAGATGAGTATGTGCCAAGCAAGATCGTAAGAGTTGGAAAAGAGCCACCGTGGTACAACAACAGAGTTAGAAAACTGCTGCGGTAGCAAAGGGAACTTCACAGCAAACATAAACATAGCCAAAGCCTTGCAGACAAACAAAAATTACGCAAAGCGAAATGTAGTGTGAGGAGGGCTATGCGAGAGGCGTTCAGTGAATTCTAAAGTAAAGTTCTGTGTACTGACTTGGCAGAAAATCCTAAGAAATTTTGGTCTTATGTCAAAGCGGTAGGTGGATCAAAACAAAATGTCCAGACACTATGTGACCAAAATGGTACTGAAACAGAGGATGACAGACTAAAGGCCAAAATACTAAATGTCTTTTTCCAAAGCTGTTTCACACAGGAAGACTGCACTGTAGTTTCTTCTCTAGATTGTCGCACAGATGACAAAATGGTAGATATCGAAATAGACGACAGAGGGATAGAGAAACAATTAAAATCGCTCAAAAGAGGAAAGGTCGCTGGACCTGATGGGATACCAGTTCGATTTTACACAGAGTATGCGAAGGAACTTGCCCCCCTTCTTGCAGTGGTGTACCGTAGGTCTCTAGAAGAGCGTAGCATTCCAAAGGATTGGAAAAGGGCACAGGTCATCCTCATTTTCAAGCAGGGATGTCGAACAGATGTGCAGAACTATAGACCTATATCTCTAACGTTGATCAGTTGTAGTATTTTGGAACACGTATTATGTTAGAGTATAATGACTTTTCTGGAGACTAGAAATCTACTCTGTAGGAATCAGCATGGGTTTTGAAAAAGACGGTCATGTGAAACCCAGCTCACACTATTCGTCCATGAGACTCAGAGGGTCATAGACATGGGTTCACAGGTAGATGCTGTGCTTCTTGACTTCCACATTTGTTTCTTGACACCACATTTGTTTAATAAACAAAGTAAGAGTATATGGACTATCAGACCAATTGTTTGATTGGATTGAGGAGTTCCTAGATAACAGCATGTCATTCTCAATGGAGAGAAATGTTCCGAAGTAAGAGTGATTTCAGGTGTGCCGCAGGGGAGTGTCATAGGACCGTTGCTATTCACAATATACATAAATGACCTGGTGGATGACATCGGAAGTTCACTGAGGCTTTTTGCAGATGAAGCTGTGGTGTATCGAGAAAATTGTATTGAAATGCAGGAGGATCTGCAGCAAATTGACGCATGGTGCAGCAAATGGCAATTGAATTTCAATGTAGACAAGTGTAATGTGCTGTGAATACATAGAAAGATAGATCCCATATCATTTAGCTACAAAATAGCTGGTCAGCAACTGGTAATGAGGATCACCCTGTGGCTAAACATGCCTTGGTGCATGGCCAGCACATCTTGGCACAGTGTTACACCGTCCGGGTTATCTGGATACTTCCCACTGACACCAACCTATCAGAACTCCAGAGATAAGAACTTGCCCTTCAATATATTCTCTCTTCCCAGTACCCACCAGGCCTCAACCTCATCTAATTTCAAGTTGCTGCCCCTTGTACATCACGTATCATTCAACAACATCTTTGCCTCTGTACTTTCGCCTTGACTGACATCTCTGCCCAACCTCTTTGCATTTACATATGTCTGCCTGTGTCTGTATGTGTGCGGATGGATATGTGTGTGTGTGTGTGTGTGTGTGTGTGTGTGTGTGTGTGTGTGTGTGTGTGTGTGTACCTGTCCTTTTTCCCTCTAAGGTAAGTCTTTCAATTCCCGGGATTGGAATGACTCCTTATCCCCTCCTTTACAACCCACATCCTTTCGTCTTTCCTTCTCTTTCCCTCTTTCCTAATGAAGCAACCTTGGGTTGCGAAAGCTTGAAATTTGTGTGTGTGTTTGTGTGTTTTTTATTGTGCCCATCTACCAGCGTTTTCCTGTTTGGTAAGCCACAGCATCTTTGTTTTTATACTCAGATGGTAATAAGTACTTGTCAGCAACATCACTTTGTTCTAAATGTTTTCCAGAATTAACAGTTTAACATCTTAGTTATCACAAACATGTAATATCACAGACTCCTCATAAATGGTCAGTAGTCAGTTTACTTTTTCATATTGCCATCAGACTCGCAGTAAATGAAGACACGAAGGAACAAGTTAGAATTATTTTAAAATGAACAAGTATTTGATCAGTTTTATATTTTATTAATTAGTGTTAGGAATGTCATAAATCTAATTATCCTGAGGAACAAACAGTATACAGATCATTTAAATATAAAAATAAGATATTAGTGTGGATTACATTAACTTCAACTGATAAATCTTTTTCGGAATTATTGTACATATACTTCTGCTTATTTTCTTAAGACAACACAAATATATATGAATGTTGCTTATTTCCTTACCACTGTTGTCAGTACAGAAACTGTAATTTTCATAAAAAAGAAACTTATTATACTTTTTTTATACTTCATTTCCTCATCAATGTAAATCTGTGATACATTTATATCCTCTCTCTGATACCATATCTTTTCTTCTTTCTTGGGCCATTTCCAATATGTTGATCCACACATTGTCATGGCACTTACTTCAAAGTCTTCTATTTTCTGTCAGTAACAATCCTTGGAAAATATTCGTCTTCATAAAATACAATTACACAGGTTTTATTTACTATTACATCTTCAAGATCGCAATCAGAGGCTGAATCATCAGATCGCTGAAGTAAATCTCCAAACTCTCATCTGAATCATGCAGAGAGATCATATTTTCATCAGTTGAAGTGTCTTCCTCATGTTTCTTTGCTTTCCTGGCAACATGTTTTTTCCTCAACTGCATCCAGTTTTTGCTTCTGTTTCAATGCCTTTACATTTTTCTTCTTTTTAAATGTTTCTTCTTCATCTTCCTTGATTTTTCTTAAGGCACATGAGGCCTGACATAACTGCATAAGGAAGTTTGCCTGTATTTATTTCATTTTTCCCTGTTTACCATCAATTGCTGGCCAATGAAGATGGCCCTCCCAGATTTCCTCAAGGGTTTGATTACCTTCCTGAGATGAGCTTGCTTTTCGGGATTTAGAGTTCTTATCCTGAGAACCATTCAAAAAGATTACATTCAAAAAGAGTGTATTAGGTTGAAAACATGTGGCTGAGGTGTATCTTTCTAAAACCATTTCTTCTGTTTGAATATATAAAGGAATAAGTCTTTTCTGGTGTTCACAAGCAGTTGCTTGCAATGTCCTGAGTTCAGCAAATCTTTCTAATTTGGTTTCCAGTGGGCCTTTTGAGTGAATTAATTGTTCATCTGAAATAGTGCTTTGTTTTTTCTGTCTTGGGCCTACTTTGATTGTATACCTTTCCCATGTGGTAAACAAAACTGGCTCTTTAATCTCAGTGGTTCTTGATTAATAAAATAAAGCTGTTTTGAAAAATTCAATTGTATCTGTAGGTATTTCAGATTCCATGAGCTTTAGAAATGCATGATTCTCTTCCTACAATATAGCTTTCCTTCGCACAACAAGTTCTTCATTACTTTCTGATTACAAGTCTGCATCCAGTTGTTGCAATATACTTCTTCAACACTGAAAGGAAAGATTCCACATTTTTAAAAGCTATTTGTGTCTTTTACTCATCTACGACACATCCAAAAGCTTCCTTGAAGAGATGCTTTTGTTTCCAGCATCTTGCAGTATTCTTCCATGATGGTTTTGAAGGAGATATCTAGGTGGTAAGGTAATGACTACAGTTTTATCTTCTAATCATGAATATTTTTATTACACGACAAACATACAGATCGAAGGCTAGGCGGGAACTGAGGTCTTGGAACTATACAAAAACAAAGATCAACTCGAAGACATAATACACATATGATGTTTTGGCCTATCGATCCGTGCATCGACGCCACATAGCTGCCCCCCCCCCCCCCCCCCTGCAGTTTGGAGTATGTACCCAAAGGTGGGGGGGTTGGCGAGAGTTTAAGTGGGTTACAGTGAGTTCCTCTGTGTCTAACAGCACGGGCCATGTGGGAGGAGAGCGTGGAGCAAATCCTGCAATGCTGATGCTGAAGTCTTGAAGCGATGTTGGAGATTGTAGTCATCGGCTGGTGAGGGAACGCAGGTGTGGAAGAGTGTTGTCGGCAGGGAACCTAATGATCACCTTTCCACTTGGCCTAACATAAGCAAGTAGGAGGCCACACGTAGCACTTCAAGAGATTTTGAAACGCTTCACTACATGTTGTGACACACCACCTAACGAGTCATATGAATCATCACACGCAAGCAGCATTAATGCGGTATCACCACTAACAATGGCAGATAAACCAGAAGTGTCATTAGGATGAACATGGGTAGAGAGCTCGTAAGTTGCACCTGCTAACGGAGAGGTACGCTGAGCTGGTGGGGTGGGGAAACTGTAGCAGGGTGAGGGCAGTTTGCTGCGAGTAGAGGGCTAAGTGTCAGACGATGAGGTCTGTGTGGGCGTGGCAGGATCCTGCGGGCTGCACTCGTTAGAAGAGCGGTGCGGTGTGCTGTTGCACGAAGATGGAACTGTTATATTAGAGCCCTGGGAGCTGGGGCCTCTGCTATGGCAATCAAGAAGTGGAAAACCCCGGAATGAGTGTGGGCTCGTTGACGGGGCTGGTGTAGGCTTGAGTTTACTCGAATCATGAGCAGAGGAAGAAGGCCAGAGGGTGGCCAGAGAGCGTGGTCTCTTCAACAGTGGGTGAGGTAGGGGACAACTCGGTGCAATCAGGTTTAACCCTGTTGAGGGAGACAGTTGTTACTGAGCCCTTAATTACAATGTCCATTGTGTTACTGGTTCATTTGACAACTCTGTTTGTTTGACAACTCTGTACGGCTCTGTTTAAGGAGGCTGTAGTGGGGCTTTTACAGTGTCGTCGCGAAGGAACAAAAATTCGCACATCTCGAGTGCCTTGAGAACATATGTGTGCGGTGGAATATGGCTGCAAGGGGGCGGGGGTTGAAGCTTGTTACAGTGTAACCTCACCCGTTCTACCATGGACGGCAGTTCGGACGGTTTGGCGACTGGAGTATGAGCAACAAGTTCACTTGGCAGTGTAAGGGACTGGCCATAGACGAACTTGGCCACTGAGCCTTTAAGGTCTTCCTTGAAAGTGATCCGCAAACAGAGTAACACGAATGGCAGGGCTTCCATCCAAAGGAGGCCACGGCAACGTAGGGCTGTCTTAAGCATCCTATGCCAATGTTCCACGAGGGCATTGCTTTGGGGTTGGTATGCTGTTGAATGATATTTCTTGACGCCGCACAGCCTACATAGTTCAGAAAACAAGGCATACTCAAATTGACGGCCTTGGTCGGTCGTCAAGTAAACAGGGCAGCCAAAGCATGAAATCCAAGTGTCTGTGAAGGATCGTGCCACTGATTTGGATGTAATATTGGGTAGCGGGGCAGCTTCCACCCAACGAGAGGTTCTGCCTATAATAAATAGCACATATCTGTAACCCTCGGAGGGGGTGAGGGAGCCTACAAAGTCAATGTGAACATGCTGGAAGCGACTAGGAGGAGTGGTGAAGCTGCCTAGTGGGAGCGATGTGTGCTGCGAAACTTTATTTTGTTGGCACGGGCCCAGGCTTGGCAGTCGCGACGCATGTTGTGCCAGACGAAGTGCTGTGAAATAAGTCTGGTAGAGGCTCTCACACCTAGATGAACTAGGTTGTGTAATTTGTCGAACACTTGTCTCTGTAGAGGTTTGTGTATGGAGGTATGACACCGGGAAAGGTGGATCAGACAGGTTTGAGTGATGAGCTGTGGTCAGAAATAATGTTCATAGTGTCCATGTCGGCAAACTGCAGCTGAGCCAAGTTAGAGAGGTCTATCAGAGTTGTGAGAGCCCCGACACGAGACAAAAAATCTGCGACCACATTATCTGCACCCTTGATGTATCGTATGTCAGAGGTAAGTTGCAATATAAAGTCCAAATGACAAAATGACAGAAGCGTCTAGGTGGAGGGTCAGTCGGGGGGTTCTTTACAGCAGCAACCAAAGGTTTATAGTCAGTTAAAATGTAGAAGTACCTACCCTCAACCTCGGTGCGAAAGTGTTTCACAGCCTCGTAAACAGCCAAGAGCTCCCTATCGAAGGCTGAGTACTTTTTTTTAGTGCCGTTGAGCTTCTTAGAAAAGAACTGCAAAGGAGAGGTAGTATCTCCGACGATTTGGCTGAGGACAGCACCTACTGCGGTATCACTGGCATCCACAGTAATAAAAAATGTAGTGTCCAGATGCGGGTGGGCAACAGTCACTGTGTTTGCTAGTAGCTGCTGCAGTTTCTCAAAAGCTTGTTCCATGACAGGGGACCGGGCAGATACCAGTCGTATTTTTGCCAGCAAGGCCGTCTGTTAAGGGATCCTGAACCTTGACTGTGGCAGGCATCTGCTTCGTATAATAGTTCTGATGAACCTGCATTGCTCCTTAAATGAGTGAGGGCATAGCAAACCACAACAGGTTTTATTTTATCCTCGGGAGGAGTGAGGCCCTTCGCTGACATGATGTAACCTAAGAATCTTACCGAAGTCTGGTGCAACTGGACCTTCTTCTTATTCAGTTCAACACTAGCAATGGTAAGAGTGTCTTTAACAATCTGCAAATGTTCCTTGTTCTTTTGAAAAGTAGGACTGAAAATAAGAATGTCGTCCAAGTAAACGAAACAAAAATCCAGATGAAACAACATCTTGTTTATGAATCTCTGCCAAGTTTGTGCAGCTTTGCAGAGGCCAAGGGCATGAACCGGTATTGAAAAAGGCAGAAAGGTGTTGTAACAGCTGTCTTTTCGATATCCTCTGGTGCCATCAGCATTTGATGATAGGCCCTCCTACAGTCTACTACCGAGAAATATTTGGTGCCTACAAGAGCATGGTTAAAATCCATGACGTTAGGAACTGGGTACTTGTCGTCGCCAACCATGAGCCAGGTGCCATCGCTTTCTGTGACGAAGTGGATAGGCAAGGCCCAGCATCCAGCCGATGGTTCAATGACACCGGATGTTAAGAGATAGTCTATTTATTCGCGAGCTACTTTCATGAGTTCTGGCTTGAAACGGGGTGGTTGCCAAGAGATGGTGGTCCATCTTGCAAGCGAAGTTTGTGGGCAGTGCCGTCTGTAACCACGGGAATGCGCGACACGGTAGACGAGGCAACTGTCTGTGGTATAGTGTGCACGGCACCTGCTAGGCTGGGCTGTGGCACGGATGGCGAAAGTTTGTTAAGTGCCAACTGTTGGGTAGCTGGGAGTGACAAACAAGTGAGCTATGCGAAACAAGGTTGGTACACTGTTTATTAGTAACCGAAGGTGCCGCTGTCGAGCTTGGTGGCAGTAGCGGGCCTGAATGAACAGCTGATGGCAGTAAATCAAAAACATTAACCTGCGCCTGGGAAGTTAGCTGCCCAAGTGAAGAGGGGGATGAATGTGCGCTCGAATTAACACAGTTAGAGCTGGCGGGAGCGCGGACA